>NW_017677657.1:0-2941 GCF_001879085.1 Nicotiana attenuata
GAAGTCAAAGAGGAATTCAAATAACTCCTTGAAGGAACTTGTTCATAAACCTGTTACCTCATCAAATGGCTGAAACATCCAGCATAAGCCAGTTGGTTGTAAAACCTCACAAGTATCAAAATTCTCATCCCATTGAGAACATTCTCACTAATCCAACATCTGGAGTCAAAACCAGATCACAATTAAAGAATCTGTGTGCTTTTGATGCTTTATTATCTTTCATTGAACCTAAAAATATTGTTGAGGCTTTGCAGGATGCAGATTGGGTGAATGCAATGCAGGATGAACTAAACCAGTTTGAAAGAAGTCAAGTTTGGCACCTAGTTCCAAGACCCAAGGGCAGATCAGTCATTGGTACAAAGTGGGTCTTTAGGAACAAACTTGATGAAGATGGAACTGTTACAAGGAACAAGGCAAGGTTGGTAGTCCAAGGTTACAGCCAAGAGGAAGGAATAGACTATGATGAGACATTTGCTCCAGTTGCAAGACTAGAGGCAATCAGACTTCTCATAGCCTTTGCAGCACATATGGAATTCACTCTTCATTAAATGGATGTCAAAAGTGACTTCCTGAATGGCTACTTAAAGGAAGAAGTGTTTGTGAAACAACCCCCAGGGTTTGAAAGCAAAGAATGTCCTGAACATGTGTACAAGCTGGACAAGGCTCTATATGGACTCAAACAGGCACCCAGAGCATGGTATGAAAGACTGTCAAAGTTTCTGCAGGAGCATGGGTACAAGAGAGGTAAAATAGATAGTACCATATTCATAAGGGAAAAAGGTAAGGACCTTCTTGTTGTACAAATTATGTTGATGACATAATCTTTGGGGCCACAACTGACAAGCTAAGCAAAAATTTTGCAAAACTAATGGGAAGTGAACTTGAAATGAGCATGATGGGTGAGCTTAACTTCTTCTTAGGGTTGCAGATCAAACAAAGCCAAAATGGAACCATGATTCATCAGCAGAAGTATACAAAAGAACTAATCAAGAAGTTTAAAATGGAGGATTCTAAAGAAATAGATACACCTATTGCAACTGCCACTAAATTAGATATTGATGAACCTGGTTCATCAGTTGATCCGAAGTTGTATAGGGGTATGATTGGTTCACTCTTGTATCTTACTGCCAGTAGACCTGACATTGTTTTCAGTGTAGGGCTATGTGCTCGTTTTCAAGCAAATCCAAAAGAGTCTCACTTGACTGCTGTCAAGAGGATATTGAGATATCTGAACGGCACTACTGAATTGTGTCTTTGGTACCCTAAAGGTAGTAATTTCAATCTAGTAGGATATGCTGATGCTGACTATGCAGGTTTCCTAGTGGATAGAAAAAGCACATCAGGTATGGCACACTTCCTTGGTTCATGTCTTGTATCATGGGTTACCAAGAAGCAAAATTCAGTAGCTCTATCTATTGCTGAAGCTGAGTATGTAGCTGCAGCTTCTTGCTGTGCTCAATTACTATGGATTAAACAATAATTGGTAGATTTTGGAATTGAAATGGGATGCATACCAATATTTTGTGATAACACTAGTGCTATAAGTATGACAAAGAACCCTGTTCATCATAAAAGGACCAAGCACATAGATGTTAGACACCACTTCTTGAGAGATTATTATAAGAAGGATTAATCTCAATAGAATTCTGTGCTACTGATAAACAAATAGCTGACATCTTCACCAAAGCACTGAATAGAGAAAACTTTGAAAGGAACAGGTTGGAATTAGGATGATTAAGATCACCTAAAAAGGAACCAGTTCGGAATGCAATGAAAAAAAAATGAAAAAAAACATTCACATTTTTGGTTAGAAGTTCTGACTTTATGTAAATATCTAGACTAATTCTTACTCAGTCTCATACTCTAATCGGTATACTCCTGTGACGTGTGTTTATATTAATTCATTCATCTCTTACAAAGTTTTTTTTATTCTAATATATGAGGCATAATCAAGAGAAGTTCTACTGGGAGAACCTGGTTCTTCAGAATATGCTCATGAGAAAAGGTCAGGTATGTTTCTATACTTTGCACAATTAGAAAAATAAATATTTCAATTATGAGCAGAAGTCCTACTCTAACCAAACTCCTAAAAATTAGAACCGTTGTGCATTGAACTAGTTTCATTCTCCTAGAATTCTAAAGGAAACAGGACTACTTTCTAAAACCAAGCGTCACCTATTTATCACTAAAAGACCGAAGTGTTAAAGGGATTAGACTCTTGATTGACCACTGCAAAAAGGCTGCTGCACTTTAAATTCACTCCACATACTCCCGGTCTAGTCCATAACCGTCATTAAGCCTTAATACTCAAATTATCATCCTCCTCTCTAAAATCTCCAAAAATCCCCAAAAATTCTCCAGAAATTCTTCGCAATGACTACTCCTCAAGAAAATCCAAGAACTCCCCCACCAGTATCTCCTATCACACCCTCATCTGCACCTCCTAGCGACAATCCTAAACCAAGATTTCGCCGGCAGAAAATGTTGGCAAGAAAGACTATGGCTACTGGTGCTCTGAGAACGGCTCTAAACGAAAAATTGAGAGCCAGCCAGAAAAAGGAGAGCTCTGAAAAGGAATCATCTGACTCGAGTTCTAAGTCTGAAGCATTTGTTTCTGCAAGCGATGGAGAAGAACGTGGGTCTTCTGACTCAGACAAGAACCAAGAAAACCCTAGGGAGGTAAATACATGCTATGTTTTTTTTCTGATGTAGTTGAGAAGGTGGACAATAGGTTTGTGTTGGTGGGTTCTGTGAGAGATGTAAGTGAGGGAGAGTCGAGCAGAAAGGGAAAGAAAAAGAAAGATAAAATTCTTGCTATTTGCGAAGGAACAGAGGAGAGTGGCAACAAGCCAGGGGGAAGTGAAACTGGGGAGGCTGCTGAAGGCCTTGTACACCTGAGTGAACAATAAGATGAACCTGGTTCATCTGTGGAAGAAACCTT
>NW_017677657.1:5524-13414 GCF_001879085.1 Nicotiana attenuata
AAGAGTTTTGTAAATGCTGTTTTGGCTCAGTGATTTTAGTGGAAGTTTGGGAAAATTCTACTGAGTAGTAGGTCGTGGTTTTTGCACCTTTTGAGCCAGGTGTTTTCCACGTAAAAATCTCTGTGTTCTTTATTTTATGCACTCTTAATTCCGCAAATAGTCTTAATAAGTACATCTAGAAAAACCAGGTTCTTCTAGTGCGAAAATTAGGTACCACATAAATCACCCCCCCTCTTGTGTGGTATTGACGTCTAGAATATCAGGGGACTACAGGACGATATCCTGGGAGATCCCTGGTTGTTATCTCTATGTTGAGTTACATTCTTTTTCGTGATTTTTCTCTCCGTTGCAGTTGTTTTTATCTTTGTTATCCTGTGTTGCTTCTTACTGTTTTATATCTTGATATATATATATATATATATATATATATATATATATATATATATATATATATATATATATATATATATATGGCCGGTAGGGTTCTAACCTTCCTCGTCACTACTCGACCGAGATTAGGCTTGGCACTTACTGGGTACCACCGTGGTGTACTAATGTCCTTTCCTGCACATGTTTTTCGTGTGCAGATCCAGGTTCATCGGCTCAGCCATACCGTTAGCGAGGCGAGGCGATCTCTAGAGACTTTGAGGTATATCTGCCGCGTCCGCAGACTGAGGAGTCTCTCTCTATTCCCTCTATTAGCTTTAGATCTCCTGTACTTTCTGTTGATTAGACATTCTGGAGTTAGAACCTTATGTAAACTTTTCTCAGCTTGTGATTTCATGAGATTCCGAGTTTTGGGAGTTGATTCAGTTTTTGAGAACATTTATTAGTTTATGCCGAGCGGCATCTTAGACGTTTTATTTCGTTTTATCTTAAGTTTTCCTTTGTTTTTTTCGTATTTCATTTCTTTTCCGCAATTTGTTAGGCTTACCTAGTCGTAGAGACTAGGTGCTGTCACGACAGTTCACAGAGGGCGAACTTGGGTCGTGACAAGTTGGTATCAGAGCTCTAGGTTCATAGGAGTCATGAATCACAAGCCGGTTTATTAGAGTCTCGTGGATCCGTACGGAGACGTCTGTGCTTATCTACGAGAGGCTTTGTAACTGTTAAGAAAAAATTCCACTTCATTTAATTTCCTTGTCGTGTGAGATTTTGATATCGAAATTCTAAACTTCTATCTTCTATTCTCTCACAGATGGTGGCTACCAGAGGTGACAGACACCCGCGCCCTCTTCGAGAGCTATCAGAGGTCGGGGTCGGGGTAGAGGCTGAGGACGCGCACGCGGTGCAGCCAGAGCACCTGTGCGGGCTGCTACAGAGGAGCCACCAGTAGCTCCAGCCGGAGCCCAGGCGCCTGATACGCCTACTACTACTACTACTCCAGCTCTCTAGGAGACTCTTGCGCAGTTTATGAGTATGTACACCACTCTAGCTCAGGCCGGGTTGTTTCCCCTTGCTGCAGCCATATCCCAGGCCGCGGGAGGAGCCCAGACTCCCGCCGCCCGCACTCTTGAGCAACGAGCGCATGTTGAGCAGGTCCCAGAGATTATACCGGCACAGCCTGTAGCCCAGTTCAAATCAAGGAGAGGGCAATAGCTTCAGAGGAGGAGCAGAGGAGGCTTGAGAGGTTCAAGAAGTACCAGCCTCCTACATTCAGTGGACTAGCATCAGATGATGTTGTGGGATTTCTAGAGGAGTGCTACCGTATCCTCCATACCATGGGTATATCAGGATCGAGCGGGGTTTCCTTCACTACCTTCCAACTTCGAGGAGCCGCCTATCAGTGGTGGCGTACTTATGAGTTAGACAGTCCAGATGAGGCAGCTTCCCAGACTTGGACTCAGTTTTCAGATATGTTCCTGAGAGAGTATGCTCCTCAGAGCCTCAGGGACGCATGGCGCACAAAGTTTGAGCATTTGCGCCAGGGTACTATGACTGTCTCGGAGTATGCTGTCCGTTTCACTAACTCGGCTAGACATGCACCAGCTTTGGTTTCTATAGTTCGCAAGAGGGTTCGCTGGTTTATTGAGGGGCTCATTCCCAACATCAGGTCTAATATGGCTCGAGAGTTGGAGATGGACATTTCTTATCAGCAGGTGGTGAGCATTGCTAGGAGAGTAGAGGGTATGCATGCTCGGGACAGAGAGGAGAGGGAGGCCAAGAGGTCTCGAGAGTCGGGTCATTATTCTAGTGCTCGTGCCCCAGTTACAGCTCGTCATGGTAGGGGTTATATGAGTAGCCCCGTTCATTCAGCTCTTCCAGCAACCAGTGGTATAACAGCTCCTCCTAGACCTCAGGAGCCCTATTATGCACCTCCAGTATCCAGTGCGCCTCCTGCACGAGGTGCTTTCAGTGGCCCGTCACGGCCGCCACATCCTCCCAGAGCTTGTTTTGAGTGTGGCGACACACGCCACATGGTGAGGGATTGTCCCAAACTTAGAAGGGGTGCACCTCCACAGACTTCTCAACCATAGCGTGCCCCGCAGAGTTCTCAGGCTATGGTTACAGCATCAGTTGCTACCCCACCTGCCCCACCAGCTAGAGGTGGAGGTCGGGGAGGTAGAGGTCACCCTAGAGGGGGAGGACAGGCCAGACACTATGCCCTTCCTGCCCGTACTGAGGCTGTCGCCTCCGATTCTGTCATCACAGGTATTATCCTGGTCTGTCATAGAGATGCATCGGTTTTATTCGATCCAGGCTCCACATATTCTTATGTGTCCTCTTATATTGCCCCGTATTTGGGCGTATCTCGGGATTCCTTGAGTTCTCCTATTTATGTTTCTATTCCTGTTGGAGATTCTCTTGTTGTGGACCGCGTTAATCAATCGTGTTTGATTGCTCTTAGTGGTTTTGAGACCAGAGCCGATTTATTATTGCTCAGCATGGTAGACTTTGATGTTATCTTGGGCATGGACTGGTTGTCACCCCATTATGCTATTCTTGATTGTCACCCGAAAACCGTGACGCTGGCTATGCCAAGTGTACCGCGAGTAGAGTGGAGGGGTACCTTAGATCATACTTCCAGTAAAGTTATTTCATTCCTTAAGGCTCAGTGCATGGTTGAGAAGGGGTGTGACGCGTATCTAGCTTTTGTGAGAGATGTCAGCATTGATACCCCTACAGTTGATTCAGTCCCAGTAGTATAGGATTTCTCTGATGTGTTTCCACCTGATATTTCGGGCATGCCGACCGATGGAGATATTGGTTTTGGCATTGATTTGTTGCCGGGCACTCAGCCCATTTCTATTCCTCCGTACCGTATGGCTCCTCCTGAGTTGAAGGAGTTGAAGGAACAGTTACAGGAATTGCTTGATAAGGGTTTTATTCGGCCCAGTGTATCACCTTGGGGTGCTCCTGTTTTGTTTGTGAAGAAGAAGAATGGTTCTATGCGTATGTGCATTGACTATCGCCAGTTGAACAAGGTTACAGTGAAGAACCGTTATCCGTTGCCTCGTATTGATGACCTGTTTGATCAGTTACATGGTGCTCGTGTGTTTTCTGAGATTGACTTGCGTTCAGGCTATCATCAGCTGAAGATTCGGGAGCAGATATCCCGAAGACTGCCTTTAGGACTCGGTATGGTCATTACGAGTTCCTTGTTATGTCATTTGGGCTGACCAATGTCCCAGCAGCCTTCATGCATTTGATGCATAGTGTATTTTGGCCATATCTTGACTCATTCGTCATTGTCTTTATTGATGACATTCTGGTATACTCCCGGAGTCGGGAAGATCATGAGCAGCACCTAAGGACAGTGCTTCAGACCTTGAGAGAAAAGAAGTTACATGCAAAGTTCTCGAAATGTGAGTTTTGGTTGGATTCCTTGTTATTCTTGGGTCACGTGGTATCGAGTGAGGGGATAAAGGTGGATTCGAAGAAAGTAGAAGCAGTGCAGAGTTGGCCCAGACCAACCTCAGCTATAGAGATCCGTAGTTTTCTTGGCTTGGCGGGTTATTACCATCAATTTATTGAGGGATTTTCATCCATTGCAGCACCTATGACCAGGCTGACCCAGAAGGGTGCTCCGTTCCAGTGGACGGAAGAGTGTGAGGAAAGCTTTCAGAAGCTCAAGATAGCTTTGACTACAACTCCAGTTTGATATTGCCTACCGGTTCGGGGTCTTATACTGTCTATTGTGATGCCTCGAGGATTGGCCTTGGAGCGGTATTGATGCAGGAGGGTAGGGTGATTGCCTATGATTTTGAGTTAGCTGCTATTGTTCACGCCTTAAAGATCTGGCGTCATTATTTGTACGGGGTGCCTTGTGAGATTTATACTGATCATCAGAGTTTGCAGCATCTGTTCAAGTAGAAGGACCTTAATTTGCGCCAGAGGAGGTGGTTAGAGCTGCTGAAGGACTATGATATCACTATTTTGTATCACCCGGGCAAGGGCAATGTGGTGGCCGATGCTTTGAGTCGTCGGGCGGAGAGTTTGGGGAGTTTGGCCTATCTACCAGCAGCGGAGAGGCCCATGGCGATGGATGTTCAAGCCTTAGCCAGCTAGTTTGTGAGACTGGATCTTTCGGAGCCCAGCCGGGTCCTTGCTTGTGTGGTTTCTCGGTCTTCCTTGTTTGATCGTATTCGGGAGAGTCCATTTGATGATCCTCATTTGCTTGTCCTCAAGGACAAGGTTCTTCATGGTGATGCCAGAGATGTTACCATTGGTGATGACGGGGTATTGAGGATGCAGGGTCGGGTTTGTGTACCCAATGTTGATGGGCTTCGGGAGTTGATTCTAGAGGAGGCCCATAGTTCGCGGTATTCCATCCATCCGGGTGCCGCGAAGATGTACCAGGATTTGAGACAACACTATTGGTGGAGGCGGATGAAGAAAGATATAGTTGGGTTTGTAGCTCGGTGCCTAAATTGTCAGCAGATAAAGTATGAACACCAGAGACCGGGTGGGTTGCTTCAGTAGATAGACGTTCCGGAGTAGAGGTGGGAGCGGATCACCATGGACTTCGTATTTGGGCTCCCACGGACTTTGAAGAAGTTCGATGCCATTTGGGTGATTGTGGATCGGATGACCAAGTCCGCACACTTCATTCCTGTGTGTACTACCTATTTTTCGGAGCGGTTGGCGGAGATTTATACCCGAGAGATTGTTCGTCTGCATGGTATTCCAGTTTCCATCATATCAGACAAAGGTACTCAGTTCATATCGCGGTTTTGGAGGGCCGTACAACATGAGTTGGGCACTCGGGTGGAGTTGAGCACAGCATTTCACCCCCAGACGGACGGACAGTCTGAGTGCACTATTCAGATTCTTGAGGTTATGCTCCGTGCGTGTGTGATGGAGTTTGGAGGTTCTTGGGATCAGTTCTTGCCATTGCTGAGTTCGCCTACAACAACAACTACCAGTCCAGCATTCAGATGTCACTGTATGAGGCCTTGTATGGCAAGCGGTGTAGGTCCCCGGTGGGTTGGTTTGAGCTGGGTGAGGCTAGATTATTGGGCACAGACTTGGTTCAGGACGCCTTGGAGAAGGTTAAGGTGATTCAGGATCAGGATAGACTTCGCACAGCCCAGTCCAGATAGAAGTGTTATGCGGACCGGAAGGTTTGTGATTTTTCCTACATGGTTGGAGAGCGGTTCTTTGCTTCAGGTTTCGCCTATGAAGGGCGTTATGAGATTTGGGAAGAAAGGGAAATTGAGTCCGAGGTTTATTGGTCCTTTTGAGATATTGCGACGTTTTGGGGAGGTTGCTTATGAGCTTGCCTTACCTCCCAACTTGGCAGGAGTTTATCCGGTATTTCATATTTCGATGCTCCGGAAGTATCACGGTAATCCGTCGCACGTGTTGGATTTCAGTTCAGTCCAGTTGGACAAGGATCTATCTTATATTGAGGAGCAGTGGCGATATTGGACAGGCAGGTTCGGAAGCTGAGGTCAAAGAACATTGTATCAGTGAAGGTTTAGTGGCGGGGTCAGCCGGTCGAGGAGGCGACTTGGGAGACCGAGCAGGATATGCGTAGCCGTTACCCTCATCTTTTCACCACTTCAGGTATGTCTCTATGCTCGTTCGAGGACGAACGAATGTTTTAAGAGGGGGAGGATGTAACGACCCGGCCGGTCATTTTAAGAATTTAACGCCCCGTTCCCCTATTAACTGCTTTCCCCGTGTTTGTTTATGCTATTGTGAGTTGGCTGGAGGATTCGTTTTGAGTTTCGGAGTGTTTTGGGACACTTAGTCCCTAAATGAGGGCTTAAGCTTTAGAATTTGGACCATAGTCGGAGCAGTGTGAAGACAACCTCGTAATGGAATTCTATCGATTCCTTTAGCTCCGTTGGGTGATTTCGAGCTTAGGGGCATGTTCGGATTGTGTTTTGGAGGTCCGTAGCTTAATTACGCTTGAAATGCCGAAAGTCGAATTTTTAAAGTTTCCGGTTCGATAGTGAGAATTAGATATCGGGGTCGGAATGGAATTCCGAAAGTTGGAGTAGGTTAGTCGTGTTATTTGGGACGTGTGTGCAAAATTTCAGGTAATTCGTATGAGGTTTGATACACTTTTTTATCAAAAGCGGAAATTGGAAGTTTTGGAATCCTTAGGCTTGAATCCGAGGGTGATTTGGTATTCCGACGTTGTTATGAGTGTTCCGAGGATTGGTAAAAGTTTGAATAGTGGTATATGACTTGTTCGTATTTTTGGTTGAGGTCCCGGAGGCCTTGGGATGATTTCGGAAGGTTGACGGAAGAAATTTTGAGATTTGGAAGCAGCTTCAGCTGCTGAAGTGCTGTCATAACCGCACCTGCGGATTTGGGACCGCAGGTGCGGGGCCGCAGAAGCGTGTGGCCAGTCGCAGATGCGACCAGAGGAAGGAAAATCAGGAGTTGCAGGTGCGGGTGCTTTATCGCTCCTGCGAGACCGCAGATGCGGTAAGTGAAGCGCAGGTGCGGCCAGTGCATTTAAGTGAATTTTCGAGATGCGCACCTGGGATCGCAGGTGCGTGTCCGCAGGTGCGAGGAATAGGCCGCAGGTGCGGAAACCCTGGGCCAGAGCCTATATAAGGTTCTGTCGCGATTTCAGCCTATTCTTTCACCATTTTCATCCGAGAATTGAGCTTTTTGGGAGGTTTTTGAGAGAGAATTCAAGGGAGCTTCAAGGAGGTAATATTTTGGGAACCAAAACTCGTTTATATGGTATTATTCTACTGATTTGGCAAGAAATTTATGGAAAATGAGGGTTAAAATTGGGGGTTTAGGGTTTGAAATGGGAGACCTTGATTTAGGGATTTGAGGGGCTGTTTGTGGTCTGATTTCGATGTATTTGGTATGCATGAACTTGTGAGAGTGTAAGGATTCTAGTTTTATGAATTTTATCCGATTCCGAGACGTGGGCCCGGGGACTTTTTGGGCGATTTTCCTAATTTCGCGTGTTAGCTTCAAATTTATTAGTTGAATTAGCTACTTGAAGTTATATTTGCATTATGCAATTTGATTAGAATAGATTTGGGCCATTTGGAGTCGGGTACTCGTGGCAAGAACGTGATATCGAGTTGATTGAGCTGGTTCGAGGTAAGTGGCTTTCCTAACCTTGTGTGGGGGAACTCCCCTTAGGATTTGGTATTGTTGATATATGAAATGCCTTGTACGTGAGGTGAAGAGTGCGTACATGTGCTAATTGTTGAAAATCCTGTTTTCATTAAGTAACTATAATCGTGTTTTCTCCCTCGTTGTACACTACTTGCAATTTAAACCTACTGTTAGTTTAGGGAAGCATGTCTAAGTGACTTAATTGCTTTACTTGCTCAAACTGCTTTATTTGAATTCTGTGCAGCATGCTAGGTTAGAAATACTTGTTTTTCCTTGGTATGAAATTGGATTGAATTGAATATTCTTCGCGTTGCTGCTGTGTGTTTACTTTGGGACTACGGGCGATATCCC
>NW_017677657.1:15066-19158 GCF_001879085.1 Nicotiana attenuata
GTCCAGAGACGCCCAAAAAACGACGTCGTTTTGGCGTCAATTAATCTTGACCGTCCATTTCTCATAATCCAACGGTCCTCATTCGTTCAAGGCTTTTAAATAAAAATGTCCGAAAATTCTTCATTAACCTTAAACATTTCTCACCTTCCTCGTACCCCCCTGTAACACCACCGTCTCCGCCACTACTCCGCTGTCCGCCGGCGGCGGTGAAGCTCCAAACGGCCCCAAAATTTCACCACAAGCTCTCTTTCCCCTCCTCTTTCCAACCCCCAAAACCATCTCCCTCAAATCATAACCAAACCTCTCGAATGTTAGATCGAAAATCCGGCCAAAACCTCAACTCATCCAAATCTAACCAAATTCACACCCTGCACTCTCCTAACCCCTCTCTTCCCGAATCCTTATCTAAAATCTTTCAGATGTTGCCAAAACCCCTCGAATCTTAGATCTTAAACCGGCGGAACCCTAAGAAATTTGGGGTTCCTCGAATTCTTCCCAATTTTCTTGAGTCCAGTGTTAAATTCGAGTCACGGAATAATGTTTTCATTTGTTCTTGGTGAAGAACAAACGTTTAACATCATTCCGAGGCTCGAATCAAAGCCCAGCCCCTGCTCAAGCCTCACATAGGTAAGATTTCCTTTCTTTCATCTTTTATTTGAATTCATTGATTTTAAAATTAGTTTTCTGATTAATCCATGCTTTATTTTTATTTTTATTTTGTATTTTGGTGGCAGTAATTAGTGTTCTAAGTTTGAGTTAGGTTTTTGTTTAGGATCCTGATTATATTGTTAGTTTTTTGTTTGATTATCTGTTTGATTTTTATTCCATGTTTTGTGATTATTTTCTTTACATTTTATTTGGTTCTGCTCATCTTCCATTTTTTCAGTATAGTTTCATTTTTATTATTTGGTTTTGTTCAGTGCATTTTCATGTTTGAATTGTCGAATTGTCCATTTATTGTTCATTGATAAAATAGTCTTAGGTTATAGTGTTGATTAGAATTAATTTCCAGCCCCAATTAGAATTAGTTAGATTGATTAATTCAATTTTAGGAGTTGTTTGGATATAGCTGAATACTCCAGCATTTGTTTAACCATGGTCAATTTTTGACCAAGGTAAAAGGGGCTGGGGTTAGTTAACATAGGTTAGTAATTTTAAGATTAATTCAAGGGTAGTATAGATATTTCAAAATAGAGAATAATGCAGTAATTACAATTAGAAATCACTAGAACCTTCTAGATGGGGTCCTAATTTGGAATTCAGGGACTTGGTAGTGTTACTTGGCCAACAAGGCATGAACTAAAGGACTAAATAGCTAAAATATGAAAATAAAAGAGGGACCTAGGGTGTAAATAAAAACCTGAAGGCTGCCCTAAGTTTTGCCTATAAAAAGCAGGTCTAGTGCCTTGATTCACAAGTTTGGAAGCCACAAAAATTCCCCCAAAAATATTCTTCAAGTTTCATAAGAATCTGAAATTTGAATTTCAAATCCAAACTCTTTAGATCTTAGTTCTTTGAAAAATACAAAAACAAAAGCCATAAAAAAATCAAAAATTACTGTTGCATTAGTTTCCATTAGGTCAATTTCGAACTCTAATTGTTGGTTTGCATCTTCTAGTTTGATTTCTGGTTGTGGAGGTTTCAGAAGTGTGCTGGGTGCATTTTCAAGTTCATTTGGTGTCATTCAATTATTTTGATCAATTTTTCTGCTTGATTTGGTGTTAAACATTCATTGAGTTCACCGGAGATTAATTCTAGGTTGAAATATGGCTGGCTCCTGTTGATGTTGCTGCTGTGAAATCACTGACTCTAATTTCTTCTCTGGTTTTGCTTAATTCCAGGTACTTACTTAACCTCCAATGGCCAAAAGCTAAGGAAATTTGTAACTGAAGTTCTGATCTGAAATAGAAGGTTGATTTAAGCATTCGAATTGTTTAGATTTCTATTTGTTCATGTATATTTTTCATATGACCGTTTGCTCATGTTAATTTCATGATTAGCTCGCTTATGTGCACATCAGTCTTCATATTAGGTCGTATAGTAGCAGTAACTAGCATTTGACAAATTAGGACTCCTGTTGTTTTTGAATAACAGTACTGTATAATTGGATTCCATGTCTGGACTGAATAGCTACTACACTACATTGGCTACTGGTTAGTCATTAAATTGCCAAACGTACTGTATAAGTGGATTACATTAGAAATTGGTTAGTCATTATAGTTATTTGTATTGGATTGTTATAAGTGCAGTACTAATTGTCACACTTTGAATCTCACTTACAGTAGTTGAGGATTGTTTCACGCTTTCATTGTGAATCCAAGTAATAATTCAGTCTGAACACTTCAGTAGCTATTGCTTCAAATATGTGTAGGAACTTAATATTGCAATAAAAGAGATAATCTGATTAGTTAATTGACCGAATTGGGCTGCCGTTTCCCTTTCCTTGCTACTGCACACGTTTGGGCCCCAATCACGCACAGGCTGGCCCAATTCCAGTTTTCCCAGCTCGCTAATGGGGCTTGCGTTGGAGCCCAAAGCTGGCAGCAGCTCAACAAAGCAACTGATTGTGTCTAGTTTATATCGGACCAATTTCAGGAGTCAAGGGCCTGGATGAGGACTAATTTTGACAAGATAGGTCTTTGGGCCTTTGAGTTAAGTAGCACACTTGAGCTAAGAGGTGTTACCTTTTGCTCAAATGTGGACTTGAACTTGAGGCCCATTTTCCTTGATTACTTTCAATAGCAATTAGTAATGTATATTAATTAGGGCCCTGTAGAGACAAATAAATAGAAAACCGTAGTTTGCATCAGATTGGCCTTTAAATAAAAATGAGATGAGTCTCGCCAAACAAAACACATAAATCTCGGGCCCCTCATCAAATACTTAATTAAACAACTTAGAATTCGGGGCGTGCCGTTTAACGAATTTCACGGCCTCCCGCAAAGATAATAACGCGTTAGCCACTTTAGGCGCGTTTTTAATAATTTTACCTTCTTAAATACAGGGTGCATTTCATGCGACCCAAATCCAAATTCCCAAAACGTTGAATAAGAATGTGTCAAGGATACGGGTGCATTTCATGTGACGTGATCCAAAAATATATTTTTAAACGACGTTCACTGTCTTTAAAATTTTTTTTTAACTAAAAGCGGTAACATGATTCTAAAAGTACACTATAGGTTTGAACATATATAAAAATCAGATTTTAGCCATTTATAATAATTTAAGCGACCGTGCNATTCTTTCACCATTTTCATCCGAGAATTGAGCTTTTTGGGAGGTTTTTGAGAGAGAATTCAAGGGAGCTTCAAGGAGGTAATATTTTGGGAACCAAAACTCGTTTATATGGTATTATTCTACTGATTTGGCAAGAAATTTATGGAAAATGAGGGTTAAAATTGGGGGTTTAGGGTTTGAAATGGGAGACCTTGATTTAGGGATTTGAGGGGCTGTTTGTGGTCTGATTTCGATGTATTTGGTATGCATGAACTTGTGAGAGTGTAAGGATTCTAGTTTTATGAATTTTATCCGATTCCGAGACGTGGGCCCGGGGACTTTTTGGGCGATTTTCCTAATTTCGCGTGTTAGCTTCAAATTTATTAGTTGAATTAGCTACTTGAAGTTATATTTGCATTATGCAATTTGATTAGAATAGATTTGGGCCATTTGGAGTCGGGTACTCGTGGCAAGAACGTGATATCGAGTTGATTGAGCTGGTTCGAGGTAAGTGGCTTTCCTAACCTTGTGTGGGGGAACTCCCCTTAGGATTTGGTATTGTTGATATATGAAATGCCTTGTACGTGAGGTGAAGAGTGCGTACATGTGCTAATTGTTGAAAATCCTGTTTTCATTAAGTAACTATAATCGTGTTTTCTCCCTCGTTGTACACTACTTGCAATTTAAACCTACTGTTAGTTTAGGGAAGCATGTCTAAGTGACTTAATTGCTTTACTTGCTCAAACTGCTTTATTTGAATTCTGTGCAGCATGCTAGGTTAGAAATACTTGTTTTTCCTTGGTATGAAATTGGATTGAATTGAATATTCTTCGCGTTGCTGCTGTGTGTTTACTTTGGGACTACGGGCGATATCCC
>NW_017677657.1:22259-25842 GCF_001879085.1 Nicotiana attenuata
CCCCAAAAATATACTTCAAGTTTCATAAGAATCTGAAATTTGAATTTCAAATCCAAACTCTTTAGATCTTAGTTCTTTGAAAAATACAAAAACAAAAGCCATAAAAAAATCAAAAATTACTGTTGCATTAGTTTCCATTAGGTCAATTTCGAACTCTAATTGTTGGTTTGCATCTTCTAGTTTGATTTCTGGTTGTGGAGGTTTCAGAAGTGTGCTGGGTGCATTTTCAAGTTCATTTGGTGTCATTCAATTATTTTGATCAATTTTTCTGCTTGATTTGGTGTTAAACATTCATTGAGTTCACCGGAGATTAATTCTAGGTTGAAATATGGCTGGCTCCTGTTGATGTTGCTGCTGTGAAATCACTGACTCTAATTTCTTCTCTGGTTTTGCTTAATTCCAGGTACTTACTTAACCTCCAATGGCCAAAAGCTAAGGAAATTTGTAACTGAAGTTCTGATCTGAAATAGAAGGCTGATTTAAGCATTCGAATTGTTTATATTTCTATTTGTTCATGTATATTTTTCATATGACCGTTTGCTCATGTTAATTTCATGATTAGCTCGCTTATGTGCACATCAGTCTTCATATTAGGTTGTATAGTAGCAGTAACTAGCATTTGACAAATTAGGACCCCTGTTGTTTTTGAATAACAGTACTGTATAATTGGATTCCATGTCTGGACTGAATAGCTACTACACTACATTGGCTACTGGTTAGTCATTAAATTGCCAAACGTACTGTATAAGTGGATTACATTAGAAATTGGTTAGTCATTATAGTTATTTGTATTGGATTGTTATAAGTGCAGTACTAATTGTCACACTTTGAATCTCACTTACAGTAGTTGAGGATTGTTTCACGCTTTCATTGTGAATCCAAGTAATAATTCAGTCTGAACACTTCAGTAGCTATTGCTTCAAATATGTGTAGGAACTTAATAATGCAATAAAAGAGATAATCTGATTAGTTAATTGACCGAATTGGGCTGTCGTTTCCCTTTCCTTGCTACTGCACACGTTTGGGCCCCAATCACGCACAGGCTGGCCCAATTCCAGTTTTTCCAGCTCGCTAATGGGGCTTGCGTTGGAGCCCAAAGCTGGCAGCGGCTCAACAAAGCGACTGATTGTGTCTAGTTTATATCAGACCAATTTCAGGAGTCAAGGGCCTGGATGAGGACTAATTTTGACAACATAGGTCTTTGGGCCCTTGAGTTAAGTAGCACACTTGAGCTAAGAGGTGTTACCTTTTGCTCAAATGTGGACTTGAACTTGAGGCCCATTTTCCTTGATTACTTTCAATAGCAATTAGTAATGTATATTAATTAGGGCCATTTAGAGACAAATAAATAGAAAACCGTAGTTTGCTTTAGATTGGCCTTTAAATAAAAATGATATGAGCCTCGCCAAACAAAACACATAAATCGCGGGGCCCTCATCAAATACTTAATTAAACAACTTAGAATTCGGGGCGTGCCGTTTAGCGAATTTCACGGCCTCCCGCAAAGATAATAATGCGTTAGCCACTTTAGGCGCGTTTTTAATAATTTTACCTTCTTAAATACGGGTGTGCATTTCATGCGACCCAAATCCAAATCCCCAAAACGTTGAATAAGAATGTGTCAAGGATACGGGTGCATTTCTTGTGACGTGATCCAAAAATACATTTTTAAACAACGTTCACTTTCTTTAAAAGATTTTTTAACTGAAAGCGGTAACATGATTCTAAAAGTACACTATAGGTTTGAACATGTATAAAAATCGGATTTTAGCCATTTATAATAATTTAAGTGACCGTGCTAGAACCACGGGATCCGGGGGTGCCTAACACCTTCCCTCGGGTCAACAGAATTCCTTATTCAGAATTTCTGGTTCGCAGACTCTAATTGGGAAGTCGACAATTTTCCTCGATTTGGGATTTAAGTTAAACCGGTGACTTGGGACACCAAAAGCCAATCCTTTCCCAAGTGGCGACTCTTAAACTAAATAAATAATCCCATTTCGAATAATATCACTTTAAATGGAAAAACTCCCTTATACATTTATCCTTCGGGGTAGGTGTGTAAAAAAGAAGGTGTGACAACTCTGGCGACTCTGCTGGGGAAACGAACCCAGAATTTCGATTCAGGGTTCAAGAATTCGAGCTTAGTACAATTGTTATATTTGGCTTTATCTGATTTTTCTACATGTTCCATGCTATATGTGCTAAATGTTTTACCTCTTTGATATTTGTTGAAATTGTATATATAAACTGTTACGAATCCCTTCCTCTCTCTGAGTCTTCTACATCATGGAGAAGGGTGCACTTCGTGTAGCTTCTCTTCTGTTTAGAGTCTTTCCCAATTTAGAACGAGGTTTGGATAAGTTGCTAAGCCGGCGGAGCTTCTGTATCCCCGGTACGCTGCCTCCCCCTCGGCTCGAGTTGTCCGCTCGAGTAAGCCAGGTCTAGACCAATAAACCTAGCGTTTAAACCTAGAAGAACAAAAACTCATGCCAGATCCCTAGTAGGACGCTTGTTTGCATCATGTGCATTTGACTTAGGGGACTCAACACAGGGGTTGAGTCCGTCTAGGATAGGTGACCTGAAAGGAATTGACCATCATAATGCATCTTACGTGCTACTTGCGCACTTATTTGCTCGGCTTTGCATGTTGACCGGCTCATCTAAATGAGTGAATTATGAAAATAAGCAGTGTTAGGACTAAGTAAGGGTGACCATTTGTTTTGAAAAAACCCCAATGCCCAAATAGTACCGAAATGCTGCCGGATTAGTGAAAAATGAAAAAAGAGAAAAAGAGAAAAATATTTGAAAAAAAAAAGGAAGAAAATTGTTGTTCAAAAATACATTTTTGATTTTGGCAAATCAGCCCGAACTACGCTGGTTTGATTCTCACCGGATGTGAGATACGTAGGCAACCCTCATCGGGTCCAACCACCCTTTTTGCAAAAATAGCCAAATAATTGTCGAAATTTTAATTTTTGTCATGAATAAGTCGGGTGATGCCATTCTTGTCTAAAATAAGCCGAATGTCCCTAAAAGGACGCCGGAAGGCCGTTTTTGCAAGAACAGCCACCCTGAGTCATTTTTAAATGGTTTGCGGGCACAGCCTTAAAATCTTCCTCCCTGAAGTGCTGAAAGGCCGTATTTGCAAATCCAAGTCCTTGTTTTTCTAAATAAAGAATTTTTGCACAAATAGCCATTTTTCAAATAAATCATTAAAGTCCCCTAAATAAATGTGCAGGATGAATTCAAGTAACATCGAAACCTTCTCAGTCCTGAGCGAGATCCCTTTGAAACTCCATATGTGGTGGCATGATTTGGGAAAAGGAAGCAAAGATACCGTGGTCAAAAGTTTGGGCGGTCTCGTAGATTTATTGAACATCAAACCAAGGAAGGATATCATTGAGGCACTAATACCATTTTGGGACCCGACCCGTAATGTATTCCGATTTTCAGATTTCGAACTCACACCTACATTAGAAGAGATTGCGGGATACGCAGGTCTCAACGGGAACCTCCGAGGTAGATACCCATTGGCCCCACGACCGGTAACCCTTCATAGGTTCTTGGATTTGTTGAACAT
>NW_017677657.1:27799-28448 GCF_001879085.1 Nicotiana attenuata
TAGTCTAGTAGCTTTGTAATCGCAGTGGTTATTAATGAAAATTGAAAATCCCAAAATTTGCAAGAACTACGCTTGGTCTGATTCATGCGGGGTCATGATACGTAGGCAATATCCATAGGATTCGACTGTAACCCTAAGAAAAAAAAAAGAGGAAAAAGAGAAGGAAAGTACGAAGGAAGGAAATAAAAGAAAACAAGAGGGGAAAAGAAACGCAAAAAGAGAAAATAAGGCATTGAGAGAAAAACCATGGCCAAGGAAAAGAAAAGAGCGGAAAATGAAACAAAGAGAGAAGAAGGGAAAGAAAATGAGAGAAAATAAAACAAAAAGAAAGAAAAGCGAAGGGAACAAATGAAAAGCCGGGATGACGCATGCAACCGAAGCAAACATGTAGATATTCATTTAACTGTATAGGTGCATCACACTCCAATGTGCGGTTACCTATCTGTTATTTGTTTTAAAACTAACCGTTGTTGCTGTCCAATTCCAACTGAGCTTTTAGAAACAGTGGTTGGTTTGTGGTAAGTTGGCCTCACATCGCTATTTCACCAGATCCAAAGGAAATACAGAGATGTCGTCTGAAATGACTCTGCCTGCAATCCCCATACCCGAAGACAGCCCCATCTCGGGGGTCCCGGCTTCTGAGTCTTTT
>NW_017677658.1:0-8402 GCF_001879085.1 Nicotiana attenuata
TTTCTTGTCGTGCGGCTTGGTTTCTCAATGCTAATTGAATTTCTACTCTGTTCTTTCGCAGATGGAGAGAACACGTGCTTCCTCATCTTCCGATCAGCAGTCCGAGCCCCAGACAGCTCCCGCTAGGGGCAGAGAGCGAGGCCGAGGCCGTGCTAGAGGCCGAGGTAGGGGCGGAGCTCAGCCCCGAGCAGCAGCACCAGTGGCGGAGCCTCAGGTTGACATTGACGAGGAGGTTCCGACCCCAGACCCAGCAGTTCCGGTGGGCCCAGCTCAGGTCCCAGAGGGGTTTATTGCTACCCCAGTTCTTCAGGATGCTCTAGTCCGATTGGTGGGCCTCATGGAGAGCGTCACCCAAGCAGGTTTTCTTCCTGTAGCACCAGCCGTCTCTTAGGCTGGAGGAGGGTCCCAGACTCCTGCTACTCGTACTCCGGAGCAGGGAGTTCCCCCGATTCAGACTCCAGCAGTTCAGCCAGTTGGAGCAGCTCAGCCGGGTGTGGTAGCCCAGGCCAGTGATGGGGAAGCTATGTCTGCCGATGCTTTGTGGAGATTGGACAGGTTTACCAAGCTCTTCACTACTACTTTCAGCGGTGCATCTACCGAGGATCTTTAGGATTATTTGGACAGTTGCCACGAGGTTTTTCGGAACATGGGTATTGTTGAGTCCAATGGAGTGGACTTTGCTGCATTTCGCCTATCTGGATCTGCCAAGACTTGGTGGAGGGATTTCTGTTTAGCTAGACCAGCAGGGTCTCCAGCCTTGACATGGGTTCAGTTTTCAGCGTTGTTTCTGGAGAAGTTTCTCCCTATCACACAGCGTGAGGCCTATCGGAGGCAATTCGAGCGTCTCCATCAGGGATCCATGTCAGTCACCCAGTACGAGACTAGGTTTATTGAGTTGGCTCGCCATGCTATCGTCATACTCCCCACTGAGAGGGAGAGAGTGAAACGGTTTATTGATGGACTCATTCAGCCTATTCGTCTCCAGATGGCTAGAGAGGCGGGGAGTGACATCAATTTTCAGGAGGCGGCCAATGTGGCCTGGAGGATCGAGATGGTATTGCCACAGGGGGGTGGTCATAGAGCAGACAAAAGACCCCGTCAGTCAGGCCGATTCAGTGGTGCCTCATCTGGAGGCAGAGATTCTTATGATAGGGGTCAGCCTTCTAGGCCTTTTCAGTCAGCCCTCCAAGTTTCTCAGGGTGCCCCAGGTGATCGTGGTTTCCGTGGGCATTATTCTGATCAGCAGCCATTCAGTGCACCGCCAGCTTCTATCAGTGCGCCGCAACTCCAGAGTTTCCGTGGTGGTCATTCAGGTCGATAGGGCCAGTAGACTCAGCAGCAAAGGGCTTGTTTTACTTGTGGCGACATGAGGCACATTGCTAGGTATTGCCCTCGAGCTTCGAGCAGTTCTCAGCAGCAGGGTCCCCGTCCTATGATTCAGGCACCAGATGATCCACAGGCCGCCCAGCCAGCTAGAGGCAGGGGTAGAGGTACTAGAGGTGGAGGTAGAGGTCATAGAGGTGGAGCTCAGACCGCCAGAGATAGAGGTCAGCCAGCAGCAGGCCATCCCAAAGAGGTAGATCAGAGTGGTGGGGCCCAACCCCGATGTTATGCTCTTCAGGCTAGGCCCGAGGTAGAGGCTTCAGATGCGGTTATTACAGGTACGGTTCTGGTTTGTGATAGAGATGCTTCAGTGTTGTTTGATCTGGGGTATACGTATTCGTATGTGTCATCCTATTTGCCCTCGTATTTGATCATGCCTAGTGATGCATTGGGTATTCATGTTTATGTGTCTACGCCGGTGGGTGATTCCATCGTGGTCGATCGAGTCCATCGCTCTTGTGTTGTGGTGATTGGGGGTCTGGAGACTCGTGTAGATCTATTGCTTTTAGATATGGTCGAATTTGATATTATATTGGGGATGGACTGGTTATCACCCTATCACGCTATCTTGGACTGCCATGCCAAGACGGTGACCTTAGCTTTACCGGGTATGCCTCGTTTAGAGTGGAAAGGGACTCCAGGTCATTCTACCCGCAGTGTCATATCGTATGTGAAGGCTCGACGTATGGTCGAAAAGGGGTGTTTGGCTTATTTAGCTTATGTTCGGGATTCCAGTGCTGAGGTTCCCTCTATCAATTCTGTGCCCGTTGTTCGTGATTTCCCTGATGTTTTTCCTTCAGACCTGCCGGGTATGCCACCCGACAAGGATATAGATTTCTGCATTGATCTGGCTCCGGGCACTCAGCCCATTTCTATTCCGCCATATCGTATGGCCCCGCCGGAGTTGAAGGAGTTAAAAGAACAGTTGCAGGATTTGCTTGAGAAGGGTTTTATTAGGCCCAGTGTCTCAGCTTGGGGTGCGCCGGTGTTATTTGTCAAGAAGAAGGACGGGTCAATGAGAATGTGTATTGATTACCGGCAATTGAACAAGGTAACAGTCAAGAATAAGTATCCACTACCGAGGATTATTTGTTCGACCACCTTCAGGGTGCCAGGGTATTTTCCAAGATTGACTTGCGATCTGGTTACCATCAGTTGAGGATTAGGGCATCCGATGTCCCTAAGACAGCCTTCCGCACTCGGTATGGGCATTATGAGTTCTTGGTTATGTCTTTTGGGTTGACAAATGCCCCAGCAGCTTTCATGGACCTGATGAACCGAGTGTTCAGGCCTTATTTGGATTCATTCGTGATAGTGTTCATTGATGATATATTGATATACTCCCGCAGCCAGGAAGAGCACGAGCAGCACCTTAGAGTGGTTCTTCAGACTCTGAGGGATAGTCAGTTATATGCTAAATTCTCGAAGTGTGAATTCTGGTTGGGTTCAGTTGCATTTCTGGGTCATGTTGATCAGCCGAGGGTATTCAGGTGGACCCAAAGAAGATAGAGGCAGTCAAGAGCCGGCCTAGACCAGCATCAGCTACAGAGATTCGGAGTTTCTTGGGGTTGGCAGGCTACTACAGACAGTTCGTGGATGGGTTTTCATCTATTGCAGCCTCGATGACCAGATTGACCCAGAAGGGTGCCCAATTCAGATGGTCGGATGAGTGTGAGGCGAGCTTTCAGAAGCTCAAGATAGCTCTGACTACGGCACCGGTGTTGGTTCTGCCCACAAGTTCAGGGCCCTATATAGTCTATTGTGATGCTTCCCGTATTGGGCTTGGAGCAGTGTTGATGTAGGAGGGCAAGGTCATTGCCTATGCTTCGAGGCAGTTGAAGATCCATGAGAAGAATTATCCGGTTCATGATTTGGAGTTAGCAGCCATTGTTCACACCTTGAAGATTTGGAGGCATTATCTGTATGGCATGGCGTGTGAGGTGTTCACTGATCACAAGAGTCTTCAGCACTTGTTCAAGCAAAAAGAGTTGAATTTGAGGCAGAGGAGGTGGTTGGAGTTGTTGAAGGATTATGATGTCACCATTCTTTATCATCCGGGTAAGGACAACGTAGTGGCCGATGCTTTGAGTAGGAAGTCAGCCAGTATGGGCAGTCTCGCTTATATTCCGGTCAGTCAGAGGCCGCTTGCTTTGGATGTTCAGGCTTTAGCCAATCAGTTCGTGAGACTGGATGTTTCTGAGCCCAGTCGTGTATTAGCTTGCACGGTCGCTCGTTATTCATTATTGGAGCGTATCCATGATTGGCAGTTTGATGATCCCCATTTGTGTGTCCTTAGAGACACGATGCAGCGAGGAGGTGCCAAGTAGGTAACCTTAGATGCGGATGGAGTTTTGAGATTGCAGGGGCGAGTTTGTGTGCCCAATGTGGATGGGCTTCGAGAGTTGATTTTAGAGGAGGCCCATAGCTCCAGGTACTCTATTCATCCGGGTGCCGCGAAGATGTATCAGGATTTGCGGCAGCATTATTGGTGGCGTAGAATGAAGAAGGATATCGTAGCATATATGGCTCGTTGTTTGAATTGTCAGCAGGTTAAGTACGAGCATTAGAGGCCTGGTGGTTTATTTCAGAGGATTGAGCTTCCCGAGTGGAAGTGGGAGCGGAATACTATGGATTTTGTTACTGGGCTTCCGTTGACTCGGAAGAAGTTCGATGCAATATGGGTTATTGTTGATAGGCTGACCAAGTCAGCGCATTTCATTCCTGTGGCAGTCTCCTATTCTTATGAGAGATTAGCTGAGATTTATATCCGGGAGATTGTTCACCTTCATGGTGTGCCGACATCTATCATTTTAGATCGGGGTACGCAGTTTACCTCACGCTTCTGGAGAGCAGTTCAGCGAGAGTTGGGCACACAGGTTGATTTGAGCACAGCATTTCATCCCCAGACGGACGGTCAGTCCGAGCGGACTATTCAGATTCTAGAGGATATGCTTCGAGCTTGTGTTATTGACTTTGGAGGTTCGTGGGATCAGTTCTTGCCTTTGGCGGAGTTTGCCTACAACAACAGCTACCAGTCGAGCATCCAGATGGCTCCTTATGAGGCTTTATATGGTAGGCGGTGTCGGTCTCCGGTTGGATGGTTTGAGACGGGAGAGGCTCGGTTGTTGGGTACAGATTTGGTTCAGGAGGCCTTGGACAAGGTCAAGATCATTCAGGATAGGCTTCGTTCAGCTCAGTCTAGGCAAAAGAGTTATGCAGACCGCAAGGTTCGAGATGTGGCATTTATGGTTGGTGAGCGGGTATTGCTCCGAGTGTCGCCTATGAAGGGCGTGATGAGATTTGGGAAAAAGGGCAAGCTTAGCCCAAGGTTCATTGGTCCGTTCGAGATTCTTGATTGAGTGGGAGAGGTGGCTTATAGACTTGCATTGCCGCCTAGCTTATCAGCCGTGCATCCAGTTTTTCATGTATCCATGCTTCGGAGGTATCACGGCGATCCAGCCCACGTGTTAGGCTTCAGCACTGTCCAGCTGGACAAGGACTTGTCATACGAGGAGGAGCCGGTAGCTATTTTGGACCGGCAGGTTCGTCAGTTGAGATCCAAGAGTTTTCCTTCTGTGCGTGTTCAGTGGAGAGGTCAGCCCCCTGAGGCATCGACCTGGGAGTCCGAGTCTGATATGCGGAGTCGTTATCCTCATCTTTTCCCCAACTTAGTTACTTCTTTCTTCTGTCCGTTCGAGGACGAACGATTGTTTTAGAGGTGGAGAATGTGACGACTCAAAGGGTCATCACTTATTTCCTTACTCTTTCTGTGCTTCTGAGGCCTTGAAAACCTCATTTAGGGTTGCCTCGATTTGCGTGCGCAGTCCGGGCGTAGCCGGAAAGCTTAAATATGAATTCTGTGAGAAAAATGCTAAATTTTGATATTAAAATGAATAAATTTGACTTCGGTCAACATTTTGGGTAAACGGACCCGGACCCGTGATTTGACGGTCCCAGAGGGTCCGTAGGAAAATATGGGACTTGGGCGTATGCCCGGAATCGAATTCCGAGGTCCCAAGCCTGAGAAATGAATTTTTGTGTGAAATTATTTTCTAGAAATGATTAAGGAAAATGAAAATGAAATTTGATTAAAAGACTATGGTGTCGGGCTCGTATTTTGGTTCCGGCACCCCGTACAAGTCTTATATATGATTTAAGCACTTTCTGTAAAGTTTGGTTGAAATCGGACGTCGTTTGACGTGTTTCGGACTTAAAACTCTAAATTTGAAAGTTTATGAGGTTTGAGGAAAAACTTGTGATTTTGAGGTTTGATTCGTTGTTTTGATGTTATTTTGGCGATTTGATCGCACGAGTAAGTCCGTAGGATGTTATTGAGGTTGTGTGCATATTTGGTTTGGAGCCCCGAGGGCTCGGGTGAGTTTTGGATAGGTGTCAGATTGCATTTTTGCATTTTTGAAAAAATCTAGTATCTCTGATCTGCAGGCTTCGCATTTGCGAAGCCAGTATTCGCAAATGCGAAGGTCCAGCTCACGCAAATGCGAAGGCTGGTTCGCAAATGCGAACCCAGCCCAGGCCTTCCAATGTTCGCAAATGCGAAGCCATGCCTCGCAAATGCGAAGGTCAAGGGCTCGCAAATGCGAAGGGCCCCTGATAGGCCTGAGTTCGCAAATGCGAACAGAAATGTCGCATTTCCCATGCCTGCAGGGTTCGCAATTGCGAACCCAGTTCGCATTTCCCACATCTGCAACCTGCATTTTTTCATAGTTAGCCGAATTTTGAACACTTTTCATCATTCTTTCAAAACTCAAACACACTTAGGCGATTTTCCAAGAACAAGACTTCTTTCAAATCATTTGTAAGTCGATTTTTACTTAATTCTTTCACTCATTAACATCATTTAACATGTTTTCCACTTAGAATCAATGATTTACATGGGTGGAATTGGGGGTTTTGGGTAGAACCTAGATTTTTCAGAAATTGGGGATTTGGACCTCAATTTGAGGTCCGATTTCAAAATAAATTACATATTTGAGTTAGTGGTGGAATGGGTAACCGGGTTTTGGTTCGAACTTTGGGTTCTGACCACGTGGGCCCGGGGGCGATTTTGGAATTTTTGGGAAAAACTTTGGAAAATTCATTTTTATGCATTCAAATTGATTCATTTAGTGTTTATTAAAGTAATTAAGTGACTTGTGACTAGATTCGAGCGGATTGGAGGTGGAATCACAGGGTAAAGCTATAGTTGAGGCTTGAGTTGAGTTGAAAGCATCGAGGTAAGTGTTTGGTTTAACCCTAGCTTGAGGGATTAGGAGTTGAGTCATAATTGCTACTTGTTTATGTTGAGTACGACGTATGGGCATGCTGACGAGTATCCATGCATCGGTGTCAAGCATGGCCGTGAGTCTTAACTTGATAATTGTGTACCCTTGTTTGATCCTATGAACGTTGTGACTAAATATTGGTATTAGTTGTGCCAGGAAGAAGTTGAATAGGATTGGTTATAGCTGACTCTCCCTTGTCGGGATTTTGACTTGTTGTTATAGTTCCCTTGACGGAAAGAGTATTAATTTGATTGTCCCTAGCCGGAATTGTATTGTGTATTGTGTGAAAGTAAATGGAGCGGGTGGTACGCCTACCACAAGTGATATTTAAATGGGAGCGGGTGGTACGCCTACCACAAGTGATATTAAAATGGGAGCGGGTGGTACGCCTACCACGAGATATTGAGAAATGGGATCGGGTTGCACGCCTGCAACAAGATGAGTTGAATATGAAAGTTGTCTTATCTTTTCATTNAGTTTGTATCTATCTGTTACCCCTGAAGCATGCTCCCTTCCCCAACTTAAATTGTTATTTTCTTGCTATTTTTCTATTGTACTTGTATATATATATATATATATATATATATATATATATATATATATATATATATATATATATATATATATATATATATATATATAGTACAGGTTTATGTGACGATCCAAAGGGTCATCACCTGTTTTCTCATTCATTCCGTTCTTCCGAGACCTTGAAAACCTCATTTTTAGTCGCCTCGATTTACGTGCGCAGTCCGGGTATATAGCCGGAAAGCTTAAGTATGAATTCTGTGTGAAAAATGATGAACTTTGATATTAATATGATTAAAGTTGACTTTGGTCAACATTTTGGGTAAACGGACCCGGACCCGTGATTGGACGGTCTGGAGGGTCCGTAGAAAAATATGAGACTCGGGCATATGCCCGGAGTCGAATTCCGAGGTCTAGAGCCCGAGAAATGAATTTTTCTGTGAAATTATTTTTCTTAAATTAATATGGAAATTTGAAAAGGAAATTGATTAGAACGTGTTGGTATCGGGACCGTATTTTGGTTCTGGCGCCGGGTACAGGTCTTATATGTGGTTTAAGCGCTTTCTGTGAAGTTTGGTTGTAATCGGACGTCATTCGACGTGTTTCGGACCTAAATATCTAAAAATAAAGTTTATGAAGTTTGATGAAAAAGTGATGATTTTGAGGTTTAATTCATTGATTTTGATGTTATTTTGGCGATTTGATCGCACGGTTAAGTTCGTAGGATGTTGTTGAGTTAGTGTGTGTGATTGGTTAGGAGCCCCGAGGGCTCGGGAGTGTTTTCGGAGGTGTTCGGGGTAGTTTTGGACTTAGGATGATAGCAGATTTTCTGCAATTTTTGCACAGGCATTCCCTTCTTCGCGTTCGCGGCCTTCAGCTCGCGTTCGCGATGCTTCCCAGGTCCCCTTCTTCGCGTTCGCATCACAACTCTCACGATCGCGTAAGCCAATTTCAGGACCCCCAGAAATTCCTTTTCCGCGTTCGCATTCCACAGTTCGCGAACGCGTAACTTCACCAGTTTACTCATCGCGTTCGCGTGGCTCTTCACGCGTTCGTGTATAACAATTCCTGGACCCCCCCCCCCCCCGTCTTCTTCTTCGCGTTCGTCATCATCGCTCATCGCGATAGCGACTGGTCGTGTTGTAGTCACCCTTACCGTCGAACGCGGCCGTTCGTCTCCCGCCGACGACGACGGGACGCTTTTAGTTC
>NW_017677658.1:8422-26029 GCF_001879085.1 Nicotiana attenuata
AAAATTGTTTTCTGAAATTTATATGGAAATTTAAAATGAAAATGGATTAGAAAGTGTTGGTATCGGGCCCGTATTTTGGTTCCGGCGCCCGGTACAGGTCTTATATATGGTTTAAGCGCTTCCTGTGAAATTTGGTCGAAATCAGACGTCATTTGACGTGTTTCGGACCTAAACCTCTAAAAATGATAGTTTATGAAGTTTGATGAAAAAGTGATGATTTTGAGGTTTAATTCATTGTTTTAATGTTATTTTGGCGATTTGATCGCACGGCTAAGTTCGTAGGATATTGTTGAGTTAGTGTGTGTGTTTGGTTAGGAGCCCCGAGGGTTCGGGAGTGTTTCGGAGGTGTTTCGGGATGTTTTGAACTTAGGAAAAGTATCAGATTTTCTGCAATTTTTGCACGGGCTTTTTCTTCTTCGCGATCGCGGCCTTCAGCTCGCGTTCGCACTGCCTGTGGTGTCCCCTTCTTCGCGTTCGCATTCAATTTCATGCGTTCGCGTAGTGCCAGCCCCCCCTCAACGTGTTCGCGTATTCATTCACGCGTTCGTATAAGCCAAAATCTGGGACCCCAGTAATTAACTCTACGCGTTCGCAGACCCCATCGCGAACGCGATGCTTCCAGTTCCCCCTGCTTCGCGAACGTGACCCCTGTGTCGCGAACGCATAGGGAATTTTTGCCCAGTTAATTTAAAAGCCTAAAAACAGAACTGTGACGGGTTTTATTCAAAAATTCACACGAGCTCTTCTTCTCCACAGCCCCTAGGCGACTTGTAGAACGATTCTTCACCAAATCTTCTTGGGTAAGTATTATCTAACTCGTTTTCTTCATTTTCTATCATCATTCATTGAAATCCTAGGCCTCAAATCATGTAATCTAGGGTTGAAATTGGGGAAAATGGGTAGAGTTAGGGCTTTTCAATCTTCTTTGATTTAGACCTCGTTTTGGGGTCGAATTTGAAAACAAATTGTATATTCGGGCTCGTGGGTGAATGGGGGATTTGAAATTGGTTCGAACCTCGGGTTTTGACCAAGCGGGCCCGGGGTCAATTTTGGAATTTTTGGAGGAAAGGTTGGGAAACTATATTTAGGCATTGGGTTTGATTTGTTTAGCTTATATTAATGTTGTAAAGTCGTTATTTCATAGATTTGATTGAGTTGGAGCCGAATTCGAGAGGGAAAGCGGTCGTTGTGGATTGATTTAGCCGTGGAAGTTGAGGTAAATGTTTGGTCTAACTTTGGCTTGAGGGAATAGGAGTAGAGTCTTATTTGCTAATTGCTATTTATCGAGTACGGTGTATAGGCATGGTGACGAGTATCTATACACCGGTGTCTAGCATGACCGTGTGTCCTTTATATTGAGATTATCCTGAATTTGTTGTGATTCTCCCATGCTTATTTGATGATTTCTATATACTGTAAAGAGCATGAGACAGAGATTATGATTACTACACTCCGTGGAGCATTGGCTCGAGTTGTGTTACGGATTGAGAAGGTATATGAGATGAAATGACTCTTTGGAACGATGGCTCGAATGATACAGTGAATTAAAAGTGAGAAATGTAAGAAAAAGGGAGAGTCGATGGTTATTCCCTTGTCGGAAATTTAGTTGTGTTGTTATATTCCCTTGAAGGGATTTCTTCTTCCTAGTTGTTACTCCCTTATCCTTTGTTTGTGGCTGTTGACTGGGTGAGGTTTTGTTAATTATATGTGGATCGGGTTGCACGCCGCAACAGTGATAATTGTGGATTGGGTTGCACGCCGCAACAATGCTAAATGATAATTGTGGACCGGGTTGCACACCGCAACAACACTATATAGTTATGGATCGGGTTGCACGCTGCAACAGTGATGATTGAGGATCGGGTTGCGCGCCGCAACAAATTATAGCTTAAGTGTGTTTATTCCGGATTTAAGTTTCGACTGGCTGTTATAACCTTAGAATTTAGACTCCTTGTTTATAACTGTTGCCTCCCCACAGCATGCTCCCCCTCCCTTATAAACTGCTTATTTCCTGTTTATTTTTCTGCAATATATTTCGTAACTGCACATGTTTATCTGGTAGTCTGGTCTAGCCTCGTCACTACTTCGCTGAGGTTAGGCTAGGCACTTACCAGCACATGGGGTCGGTTGTGCTGATGCTACACTCTGTGCATCTTTTTGCACAGATCACAGTGCCAGAGCAGCAGCTTTTGGACAACAGTAGAGGATTCGGGAGCTGACTTCAGTCCAGGGACATTCGACGTAGCCTTGATGACGTCCGTAGGCCCGGAGTACCTTTCTATTTTATTCAGTTTGTTATCATTTGTACCGAAGCAGACAGTTTTATGTTTCATTTGAACCTTGTATTTAGTATTCTCTAGACGTTCGTGAGTATTGTGACACCAGTCTTGGGTAGAGGATTTTGTTAAACTTCCGCATTTCTTTCAGTTAAATATTTTTGAGACTTCCGCTTTATTATTAAATGCTTCATTATTTCTAATATTGACGATGTTCGCTAAAAGAGGTAATTGATAATTGGCTTGCCTAGCTCCTATTAATAGGCGCCATCACGACTCCCGAGGGTGGAAAATCCGGGTCGTGACAGTTTATCTGGAGTCTGGTCCTAGCCTCGTCACTACCTCGCCGGGGTTAGGCCAGACACTTACCAGCACATGGGGTCGGTTGTGCTGATACTACACTCTGTGCTATTTTGCACAGATCTAGGTTTCGAGTAGCAGCAGCAGTAGTGTGAGAGCAGGCTTCATTGCAGCGAGACCCGAGGTAGCCTTGCAGGCGTCCGCAGGCCCGGCGTCTCCTCTATCCTTTATTTTTATCTGTTATCTCATTGTAGTAGAGACAAACAACTTATGTTCTCTTTCAGACGTTTGTGTGTAGTATTCTTAGCAGTTCGTGAGTGCAGTGACACCAGTCTTGGGTAGAGGATTTTGTTGAACCTTCCGCATTTCCATTCAGCTTTATATAATGTTAAGACTTCCGCTTATTATTGAATTTCGTTGTTTTTGTATTATTGCCGTAAATTGTTAAATGGATTAAATTATTAATGGACAAGTAATTAAATTTGGCTTGCCTAGCTCTCATTAGTAGGCGCCATCACGACTCCCGAGGATGGGAAATCCGGATCGTGACATAAATATGAGATTATATTATTCCACATTTGATCGAATATTTCTTTCGGGTATTTATACTACATTCCATGTTGGCTAACATTCCCGAAATTACTAATTTCAAAACATAACAACAAAATAAAAAAGGTGTCCTCCTGCAGCGCCCTTATCTCAAAGTCCCTTAACAATCTATACTATATTAAAAGCACGAAGGCCTTTAGCGAAATATCGTTCAGTCTTTTTTACCCTTTTAAAATAGAGTTCACATTGGACTAAATAGTCATTTGGTAATACTATATTAAAAGAACGAAGGCCCTTAGCGAAATGTTGTTCGTCTTTTTTATCCTTTTAAAATAGAGTTCACATTGGACTAGATAGTCATTTGGTAATTTATCCTATATTTAGAAATAGTCATTTAATTATTTTCCTAATATTTAGAATTTGACTTTTCAATTCCTTATTCTAAAATTCCTACACTTTTCAATTCACATTATATTTCGACCACTTTATAGTCCTTTAGGTTTAGGAGGGTTTTTTTAATTAATGAATTTTTACATATTAATTTTTTATAAAAATATATTAGGATATTGGATTTCAGATTAGGTGAACGAGCACTTGAACTCCTTTTCAATTTGGGAGTCTTTATTTTTGATAAATTTTTCTTTGTATTTGAACTATATATACACACGATTTTACTCACATAAATTTGTTCCTTATTTATATTATATAATCTTAATTATAATTCCTTCTAAATTGTTTTACTAAATAATATAAAAAGACATGTTGATCTGGCACTTTGCTTGACGAGTTATGAATTGCTCCTTAGCAGGTGAATTCATTAAGCTTTTCTTTATCGTTCTTTAGAATAATATTATAAGTTTTGATAGTCTTTTCTTGTTTTAGTTTGTTGTTATTTTTGTTTTTGATGCTTTTATATTGCTTTGGAAGAATTATTTTCCATTTAAGCCTTTTTTCCCCTTATTAACCATCCAATTCAATTTCTTTAAGAAAAAAATTATGTTGGTTAAAATTTATGTCTAATATTCAGTTTTCCTTTCTTATCGAATAACATCTTTCAAAATTTCGGCTAATGTATTTTCCTTTTCTTATCCCATTCTATTCAATTTTCTTTTAGACAAAAGATTAAGCTATTTGAGAATTTGGATTAAAAAAGAATTTATCACGTTTGAAAGTATCTAAACACATACATCCATCAGCCCTTCTAGGTATGCTTCTCTACTTCTCTTCTTTTTCTTTTGTGATTAGCTATAAAGTATTAAGTTGTATGTTATAAATAGTAAATTAACGATAGTCAATTTTGAACTTTACATAATCACTTATCAATTTTTTTGGAGCTTACACTTTTTCCTTTACTTTTAATTTATAACTTAAATACATTATTATCTGTAATATTGCTATGGGTACATGTAATAATGTAATTTTTTAAAGTTGTATATATTGCTATGGGTACATGTGCAAAGCACCTACACTAAGACTATGACTTTGAAATGGCCTTAAAAATAGGGTTCACACTAGACAAAATCGTAATTAAATAATTTTTGTAATTTTTAGTACCTTGAAATCAACTAAAATTTTCTTTCCTATTTAAATTATGTAGGAACTTCTAATATTTAGGAATATAAAGTCAAGAAATTTTTACTTACATAAGTCAATTTCTTATTTAAATTGTTAACGATAGTTCAATTATAGTTAACAGTTAGGACGTTAAAAAAGACACAGTTCAATTAGGACGCAATAAATATAATTCAATTGTTTTTAGCTAAGGCACGTAAAAAAAAGTGTGTGTAAAACATAGTTTTGATTAAAAAAATAGGGAATTTACACAAATAGACAGTCAGTTTTATTGTTAACTTTTTCTAACCGATAAATATTATTTGTTATTTTAAAAATTTTGTTCATTAACACGAAGAACACGCGCAACGCGCGTACACTAATACTAGTGAAAATAAAAGTATATTTAGGTTTATCTAGTGCAAGTATTATATCATACCTCGTAAATTCCATTTTTAATCTAATGAATCAAATATATATCTATAGAAGTATATCATCCACGGAAATCTCATTTTTATTCAATCCATGTATTATAATCCTCATACTATATATGACCACATATCATGTCATATTTAAGATTACAAATTCTAGTTAAGGTTAATTTCGATATCTACCAAAGTATTTCTTTCTTAAATTTCGAGCTCAATTCAAATATGTAATATATAAAATGAAACGGAGGGAATTACACATTAATTATAATATACGTACTATAAAATGAAACCACAGGGAGCAATAAATTTATAATGTCAAGACTCTATAGATATATATAAAGAGAAAAAAAGACTCTATAGATATGAACACAATGACTTTTTCTTTCCTTACGTGCGTAGATGAACTTAACATATTTTTTATATTGTTTTCTTTAACCAAATTTCTTGGTCAACTGACACTGTCTATTCTATTTACGTAATTGTACACTCTCTTTTGCGGACATATATTGTTTATGAAACTAAAAAGACAATTCGGTGCACTAATTTTTATGCGCGGGATTCGGAAAAGAATCCGACCATAAGGCTTTTTTGTACGCAAATCTTACCTTGCATTTCTACAAGAGGTTATTTTCACGGCTCGAACCCGTGACCTCCCCGGACCAGAAGAGTAATATACGCAATCTTACCCTGTATTTTTGCAAGAGACTATTTCTACTGCTCGAACCCGTAACCTCCTGGTCACATACAACAACTTTTACCTGTTACGCCACTGCTCCCTTAATATAAAAAAAAACTAGAAAGACAAATTCATGACACTAAGGTGGTTGTCCTACCAACCCAAAGAAGTATAGCATGATGGTGGGTTTATTGCATCTATATATAGACAACTAGTAATAGAATCAGTCATCAGTTACAGATTTCCAATATGGATAAAGATTTTGATCTCGATTTGGCTTTAACGGTGGTGGGAATTCCGGACAGCACGGCTGAGGCGCCGCGGTGTTCGACGCTTTCCGACGAGGATGAGATTCAAGTTCAAGAATTTCCTATGGTTATAAATTATGAAGTTGGCCTTTGTATAGTATGCATGGAAGGGTTTCAAAAAGGTGTTGATAATGGCAAACAAGTCCCTTGTGGCCATATTTTTCATGTAAATTGCATTACCAAATGGCTCTCTATATGTGATTCTTGCCCTCTTTGTCGTTTGAAAGTCTCCGCCGCGCCACCTCGTCCTTGTCGGTAACAATTGACTTTTACGTTTGTTGAGCTAACTCATAGAGCAGTCGACTACAAGTAGAAGACCATTGGAATGAGAAAAGGCGCCGGCCTCTCTCGAGAAAGAATGGCCCAATTTCGAGATAATTAGATCTTTTTTTGAAACAGTGTTTGATTATCAAAATCTTACAATTATTCCAATCTCCTTTGAAAATGTATTTTCAAAATTTGAAAAAACTGGTGAGAACCAGTTTTTCAATTGAAAATGAGAAGGTTGCTAATTTTTAGTTGCAAAATATGTTGAAAAAAAGACATCCGAATATATTGCAAAAATTATAAGCAAACACAACTTCATCTTCAATTCAGATTTTAGTGAAATTCCAAATTTGAAAAAAATAATTTGAAATTCTTGTCCAAACGCCTACTTAGTATTTGGATCTTCCTCATTTGCTCACTTTGGATGTATCAAAGTGGTTAGAATTTTTTTTAACCATAATGAAAGATGTAAAGGAGTGTTTAGACAAGGTATTCTAAATTGTCATTTTCACTTGTCCTCTTGTCCTACCTTTTCATGGTTGCTTCTTTTTTTTCTTTCTTGTCTTTTTCATGGTTACTTCTAACCCTTGACATTTGTTGTCAAGTTTTATACTAACTACTTTCTATCAGCATAAATATCAAATAATTCTGGCCACCATGGCTTAAGCAACTAGAAAAAATCACTTAATTATTTTTGCCTCAGCTAAAATTTGAACCTGAAACTTTGTCCTTTTCCTCTCAATTCATTGACCACTAGGCCATACCTTGATGCATTTAGACAATTTTTTCTCATCTTTCTAATTACTATTGGTATTTATCAGCTTGCGCACACTTTAACTATTCCAACGAATTCATACTACCTTCGACCAACATAGATATCACGTATTTCTAGCCACCATGGCTTAAACAACTAGAAGAAAATCATGATTTTTGCCTTAGCTGAAATTTGAACCTGAAACCTTATCGTTCTCCTCTCAATTATTGATGTCACACCTCTCTTTTTTTCCGCAACCTATTACGAGGTTGAGTTAGAAGAATTTTTCCAATTGAAGAGACATTTTGAAAAGGGATTATTTATTATTTAGAGTCGCCACTTGGAATTGAGTTCTGGTGTTCCAAGTCACTTTTTATTTGAATCCCTTATCAAAAGGAAGGTTTGACTCCTAATTTAAGGTCTACGAAAACAGAAGACTGAGTAAGGAGTTCTGTTGACCGAGGGGAAGGTGTAAGGCACCCCTCGAGTCCCGTGGTTCTAGCACGGTCACTTTATTGACTAATGTAAGGCTTAAATCAGTTTTTAACTTTTCTTGTATTTTCTTGATTATGACTTATTTATTACCGCTTAATTAATTATTATATTTTATAAATTGTGTTCACTAAGATGCGGAACGCACATAAAGTACTTCTTTGAAATTAAATGTCAAACCAAGATATGGAATGTACACATGGTTATAACATAATTATTTTAAATCTAAAGACATCGAAGCGCGGAATGCGCACATGATCCTTTTATTATTTAAGTATATTAATCCAAGGTTCGGGTATGAACACATGGGCTAAGCAATAGAACATCAATCAAATTGACGAGGATATATAACAAAAATAGATAAATTAACAGTGAACACATGGGCTAAGTTCATGTTAGTTTAGTAAGAAAACTCCTACGTACTAGCTCCATTTGTTCAGAAAATTTAAGATTGCTAGGTCGCTAACAATCTTATAACAATATGAACTGTTACGTAGGATGTAAACAAAGAAATGAAGAAGATCTCTCGACACTATATATGAACTGCCAGCGCTTCTTATACCACAATATATCACTAAATCCAAGAGTAAAAATATCACAAAATCTATTACAAATACCAACCAACAGAAGAATAACCGAGCACTGGGAGCAAATGATGTCATAAAAAGAAGCATTTCTATTTGCTCATCGAACAAAAAGAAGTGTTTCTTGCTGCATATGTAACAGTGGTTAGATAAAACCTGAAAAACTAGCAAATTGAAAGAATAACCTTAGTCGCAAAAGTTTTTTCCTTTATTAATAGGCTCCTCCCAATTCATGAATTAGTATGGAAGTTGTTCACACGTATTAAATATTACATACCAAGAAAGATAAATATATATATATATATATATATATATATATATTTGTTCACACGTATTCACAAAAACGAATTAAAATTCAAACTTTGCGAAGACATTGATATTGAGTGTTACCTTTTGTAAGATTTCACAATAAAGAGAATATCTACAATCAACTACTGGTTTCCAAGCTAGCAATGCTAACTTTTCTAGAACCTTGAATTCGGAACCGCGAACGAAATCTTGAACTCCGTCTTCAAACTCCTTTTCTCTTTCACGTTCAATTTTTCTCTTTCTTTTTTCGTTCTTTTTTTTTTCTTATTTCTTTGTCTTCTGACTTCTGTTCCTTCTTTTTTCTTTTCGTTCTTTTAGTTTGCTTTTTGTCAGATCTTCCCCTTTTCGTTCTTTGTGCTCTCTTTTATTTATAGATTAACTAGGTAAATAGGAAATTATGGAGATCATGTGTTGTGTGTGCACATGACCTGAGGGAGTGGGGGTGAGGCATGAGTGAAGTGGGGAAGTGGGAAAGTTGGGTGGTTTTATTTGTTTATTTTTTATTTTTTTAACTTTATATATATTTATTTAATTTTTCCTAACCCCTTTTTTTTAATTAAATAAAAGAAGATAAAACACACACACACACATCCACACACACACCAATAAAAATATATATATATATATATATATATATATATATATATATATATAATATATAATATATATATATATATAATATATATATATATATATATATATACCAACTTACTTTTTAGACTTAAAGAAACTATGTAAATAAGAATACTCAATATTTACACTAAAGTTTAAATTATATTATTATAAAAGCATGAATACAATGTCGGTTTACAAAAATAAGCTTATAATATTAAGCATAATAACTCATAATAAAAGGACAAAACTGGAATTCTAGATATTAGCCTTATAATCCTATTAGTTTTAGGTTACTACTCACGCTAGCTTCAAATTAAATGCAAAAGGACTTATTGTTATTTTCGGGAGTGAAGTCTAACAATGAATTTGACCCATTTACTTATCCACGTGATAATTTTTACAATTTGGTTCCAACAATGTAGAGGAACAAATTTTGTGTCCAAATTTATTTATAACTCTATATTTATTAATCGGAAGAACTCATAGGGAAAGGACATAACTGCAATAACCTATTTTTTGAACTACAATATCTTCTATGTTAATTTTTAATATATAAAATTAATAAAATCTTGTCTATTGAATTATTATTAAAAATATGTAGGAAGGTTTAATAAAATCAATTTCATAATTGAAGCCTCCGATTTGGCAATACATTACCACTACATAATATCCTATACGAAGAAAAAATAAAAGTAATATTAAATAGAATGCATAAAGAGTTGAAATTGAGAAGAAAAAAATACCCCCACGATAATATATTTTTATATTATATTTGAACTATTTTCCTACTCAAATAATACTTTTTAATCAATTTTTCATGTAATCTTGAAAAATACTCAATTATTAAACAACAACTAAGAAGATATTTAGAATAAATGTGTGAGAAAGATAAAAAAAATGGTTGGTGAGAGTCAATAAAACTAATGATTCTATAAACATAAAGATCTAAAAGTGAAATGTCATATCAATCTTTTACTCTTTGAAAATAAAATTTATAGTGGATAAAATTATAATTAAGATTAAATATTCAAAACAAGAGATGAACTAATATTAAGATCTGAATCAACAAAGAATAAATTATTTTTTATGTTAAAATCAAATAATTAAATCTTTTAATTAATTATTTAGCAAGAGAATCCAATTCAATTATTTTTTTAAATTCATCATACGAGTAAAATTCTTATTCAAGTTAAAAAAGATCTTAGGGTACATAACTTTATTCCATAAAAAACATCGTTAAACACAAAGTAAAAAGGTTAGTAAATTATTAAGAATCAAAATACTATATACAAGTGTCTGAGGAAGCACAATCAAAGCTAAATCCTAAACAAGAATACGTTTTCAAGACTATATTATAAAGAGTCGACTCTGGTATAACTCGATTATTCTTTGTAGATGCCTCTGGCGGAATTGAAATAATATTTGTATGTCTTGCATTACTTGCAAATATCATATCAAGAGGCATGACACTATTAACAACAATAGCAAGTGGTGTACCCATAACGATTTTATTGTGAGACCAATTACTGTAGATTTGATATACCTCTTCAAACAATTTATATAACCATCACAAATAGACCAAAACAGAGCAATGGTGATAAATTTATAAGGAAAGCAAAATTGATAATATGGGATGAGACACTTATGGCTAAGTGTCAAACGACCAGAATAATTGACCGAAGTTCTAGAGATATGTTGGATATTAATGAATCGTTTGGTGAAAAATTAATGGTTTGGGAGGCGATTTCTGTCAAGTACTACCAGTAGTTCCAAAATCGATAAAGGCAGAGACTGTAAAAGCTAGCTTGCCAAAGTTATACTTCTGGCCTCAAACGAAAAAGATTCAACTTACAAGAAATATAAAGTAAGAATAGATCCAATATTTAGTGTCTTCTTGCCGTGTCGAAAACGAAGAAGAGCATCCAATAAAAGATGATTTGGTTCTTCTTAAACACTCGGTTGTCAATCCCAATGGTAATAATAGTGCATTTAATATGAGAAATATTTTTTATCATTAGATTAAAATGTAATTTGTGCAAAATGCATAATAGAATTAAAAAGATATCTTAGCTAGAAATGAATATGTTGATCAACTAAATAAAAGGTTGATTGTAAAATTTTATAGTAAAAACAAAATGTTTTTTCAGTTTTTGATTCATTAGAAAATGATACCAATAATTTCTACCAAGAAGAATACTTAAATACTTTAAAACCAAATGGCCTTAAACCATACACGTTTGTTGTCAAGTTTCTTATTTCTTACGTATATTACTGTCACCGTATATATAATAGACTAAGTTAAAATTGATTTGCATTGTATATAGGTTAGTTTTGAAGAAAAATATGCCTGTCATGCTATTGAAAAACTTAGATACGCCGAGTAGCTTATGTAACAACACACAGATGGTATAGAGAAGTTTTGACAATAACGTCATAGATGCAAAAAGTTTGATATTGGTTAATGTGTTTCTAAGTATATTCTTATCCCTGAATTCAACTTTCGTCTTCCGAAACTAAGGAATATCCTTTTAAATGTGTGTGAAAATAATTTTTAGTATATTTATGTTTTATAAATATAATAAATAAAGTGCAAGGATAAACATCTTAAATATTGGACTATATTTACCACAGTATATTTTCTTGCACGAACAACTGTATGCTGCACTTTCAAGAGGGATATCAAGATCGATAACAAGAGTTCTGGTTAAGGCAGAGCAACCAGCGCATTAGGATAAAACATACACAAAAAATATTGTCCACAAAGAAGTGTTCGTTAGATACCATCACAATAATAACTTTTAAACTATAATATATAATTTTTCTAACTAACAGGATAAAATTGATCATTTGTGTAAGATTTGATAATGTCCTTTTATTTTAAATTCACGTATTATGATAATTATGTAATAATATTTTTCGGCATTTAGATGATTGTTGTATTGTTATACATAAAATTCCTCTCAGTAATTAAATTTTATTGTTCCTTCATATAAATAAATGTTTAAATCATCACGTGCCATTATTAACGTGCAACGCACGTTCATAGATACTAGTACCAAGAAAAATACTACTATAAATTACATCAAAATTAGAAGAAACCAAATATATATATATAAATTTTCTTCTATTTAAACATAGGAAAAAATCTTATATTCTAAGAATATGAATATCTTTTATAGTTTTTAATTTTCTTAAATAAAACCTATTAAGAGTAAGATAAACATTTAAAATATTAAGATTAGACCTAAAAGAAATATTTAGACTAAACTAGTATAAAATTTGAGTGTGGTCAAAAATTAGTTATTCACACTTGACCACTAGACCCTTGATGCATTTAGACAATTTCTTTCTCTTTTGGGGTAAAACATTATATATATATATATATATATATATATATATATATATATATATATATGTTACAGTCAAGACAGAGATAGTTCACTTTTCTTCTTAATTTATTAGCATAGTTCTTTCCCCCCTTTTCCCTGGAAAATGAATTCTTTGTAACATTGGAATCCATGACATTCTCCACCTATACATGCCCACAACTATTCAATTATTGAAGTTCTAATGACCATTAAACCATACTTATTAACCATGGTAAACTAACCAACATTCATTTTATTCAACTATAGCACAAAGACAACGCTGTTTTTACATAAATTTACAAAAGAAAATCCAAAGAGTGCACTGTTTTACATATAAACATTATGGCATGTGAAAGCTTTAATCATCGATAATTTCGGTAATTAGGAGTATACATGCAACTCTCAGCATACGTAACCAAATCTGCATGTATGTGTTGCCACCCCTGAGTAGGGCCGTCTCAAACAAGATTGGGGCCTAAAGCCAAATTTTGGAAAGAGGCCCTAAGTAAGAATATCTACGACATATTTGCAATGAAAAAGTATAAAATAAAGGTAGAATAATAAAACCAGCTCAAGAATTTGATGAGTTGATATACAACAACATACCTAGTAAAAAACCCACAAAGTGGGGTCTGGGGAGGTAGAGTTTATGCAGACTTTACCTCTACCTTGGAAGATAGAGAGGTTGTTTCTGAAAGACCCTCGTCTCAAGAGAAAGCATGGCAAAAAAGGTCAAATAAGGACAATCAATTCAATGCAGTATGAAAATGAAAGTAACGAAAGCGAATAAGTCATGATAAAACAGTCTAAAAAGGAGCAGTAGCTATCACAGATAAATAAGATAATCGAAGTACAAGAAACAATAGATAACAGCAGAAATCAAAGGATAAGAAACTATAAAGCAAGATAAGTTGATATAATGATATCGAAAAGTACTACATTGCTTCAATATAATGATTGCTTGTTGTAATGCTTTGAAGAAGACAACTTGTAAGCCGCCGTAAGTTGTCGATTTAGAGACTATTCAATATTGAGAATAAGAATAGTAAAAGAGAGAATCCAAAAGGTAAATATATAAATAATAATGTGGGCCTGTATTAGTTGTTAGGATATAATAGAGGCAAAAAAAAAAAAAAATACCCTACCCATGTAAAGAAACAATTCATTAAAAATTATCAACAGCTTGTTATATTGTGAACCGTGCTCCTTATGCACCTTTGAACTTTAAGACTCCAGAGGAAATGTGGTCAAAGACTCCTGCTAGTTATTCTGATTTAAAGATACTTTGTTGCCCTGCATACATGCATGTAAATGGTGGAAAATTAGAGCCAAGGGATAAAAAGTGTATTTTTCTTGGGTATGCATCTAGGGTGAAAGGATACCGACTATGGTATCCTGATCCCATGGCACCAAAATTTATAATTTGCAGAGATGTAACCTTTGATGAATCCTCTATGTTACATTCCAGAAAAGAGTCTTCTAGTTCTTGTAATACAGATAAAGGGAAGAGTACATGGAAGCAGGTGGAGGTTGAGATTGGCATTCCTTCTAAGCCAAGCTCATCAAATTTAGAGCAAAATACAGTTGAAACTCTTGAAATTGAGCCAGAAGCTGAAACTCCTGAAGATGAGACTCCTGAAGTTGAATTAGAAGAAGAGGTGTATTCTATAGCCAAACATAGACCAAGAAGAGAAAGTAAAAGGTTAGGAGATTATGTTGAATTTATTTTTTCAGTTACACAGGAAACTGAAGAAATTGGAGAACCATCAAAATATTCAGAAACAGTTTTTGGTGCTGATTTAGCCAAGTGGCTAATTGCAATGAATGGAGAATTGAGCTCTCCACAAGAATGGTACTTGGTCTCTTGTGAAGCCGCCATCGAGAAAGAGAATAGTTGGTTGCAAATGGGTCTTCAAGAAAAATGATGGCTTTCCAGGGGCTAAAGATGCGAGGTATAAGGCACGATTAGTAGTAAATGGCTATAGTCAGGTACGAGGAGTTAATTTTAATGATATTTTCTCACATGTTGTTAAACATAGCTCTATTCATGTCTTGCTTGTCTTAGTTGCCATGTATGATTTGGAATTAGAACAGCTTGATGTTAAGACAACTTTGTTACATGGCGAACTTGAGGAACAAATATACATGCATCAACCCGAAGGATTTGAAATTGAAGAAAAAGAAGATCACGTTTGCTTGTTGAAGAAATCGTTGTACGGATTAAAGTAGTCTCCAAGACAATGGTACAAAAGGTTTGATTCCTTTATGTTGGGTCATGGTTATTCGAGGAGCATGTATGATAGTTGTGTTTACTTACGGAAGTTAAATGATGGTTCATTTGTATACCTATTATTATATGTTAATGACATGCTTATTGCTGCTAAGAATTTGACAAAAATTCACAATTTGAAAAGTGAATTTGAGATGAAAGATTTGGGGGCAGCTAAGAAAATCCTTGGCATGGAGATCAAAAGAGATCGAGGAGCCAACATGATATTCCCGACCAAGAAGAAGTACTTGGAGAAAGTCTTGGAGAGGTTTGGCATGAAAGATGCTAAACCAGTAAGTACCCCTCTAGCTGCTCATTTTAAGTTATCAGCTGCTCAGTCACCACAGTCAGAGGAAGAAGAGAGGTATATGGCACATGTTCCTTATTCCAGTGCAGTAGGCAGTATTATATATGCAATGCTTTGTACATGTCCAAACATTTCACAAGCAATGAGCGTAGTAAGCCCTTGTAAAGCACATTGGCAGGCTGTGAAATGAATTCTCAGATACTTGCGAAGTACTTCAAAAACATATTTGGAGTTTGAAAAAATACTAACACTTTGGTTGATTTTGTAGACAGATTATGCAGGTGATCTTGACAAACGAAGATCACTGACAAGCTATGTATTTTGCATTGGTGGTTGCGCAATCAGTTGGAAAGCTATATTACAATATGTAGTAGCTTTATCTACTACCGAAGAAGAATATATGGCAGTGATCGAGGCGATCAAAGAGGCCTTATGGTTGAGGGGTCTATTTGCTGAACTCAGTTCACACCAAGGTGGTACTACCATTTTCTGTGATAGTCAAAGTGCCATTCACTTGACTAAAGATCAGATGTATCATGAGAGGACGGAGCACATGTATATCAAATATCACTTCATCCGAGAAATCATTGCTGAAGGAAAAGTCATTGTTCTCAGAAGATCAACATTAGAGACAATCCTGCTGACATGTATACAAAGCCTCTTCCCATTAGCAAGTTCAAGCTCTGCTTGGACTTGATTGCTATGTATGAAGAATGATCTTGTCCGTATGGGCTTTTGCAGAGAGGGTGGAGCATATTTATTATATGAGCCAAAATTAGGTCAAGGTGGAGATTTGTAATATGGCCAACCTTTTGGCTTCTTGAGGGGTCCACCATGTGATAGATATTGGCACATGCCAAATTCACTTGCTAGCAAATTCAACTTGGGGACCAAGTTTTGTCATTGTGTGGTAAAAGATTAAAATGCTACTATAAAATTATTTGAGCCCAATGCTTTCTTACCTATAAATAATTTCTCCTCGGTTGAAGACACACCAAATTCAAGAGCTTTTCACTCTTATCTTTCTTTCTCCTCCTTTTATTTATTAAGAGTATTTTGTAAGAGAGTTGAGTATTGGAAACACTTGTGTGAACCTTTTCTTTGGAGTGATCTTGTGAGGTTATTCTCTTGGTGTATTTGGGATTAATTAGAGTTTTTACACTAATTTTGTACTCTTGTTGTTATAGTGAAAATGCTCTTCTCTGCTTGTGGACATAGGTCACACTGATCAAACCACATTAAATTGGTGTCTTCTTTATCTTCTTTAATTATCATTTTATCAACTTCCATTGTCTTTGTTATTATCATTATAATATTGTTAGGCTAAATTTCGCACTACCCGGGTTTCTGATCCTAACATAGAATTTTCTTAATTTGTTATATTACATTTATTCAAAAATCTATTAATATAGAATAGGAGAGGCAAGGAACTATTGTGATGACAAGTGGCAAAACATTAAATTGACATATGTAAAAAATTTGGACAATCCTCCAACTTTCTTGGAGTTTCAAAATTCAAATTCATTTAAAAATAGATGTGAAAGACACGTTTTTTTTCAAAATTCAAAAATTTTAAATTTTTCAAGCAATAGAAACTACCAATAAAAACCACCAACTACTCCCACTTCCTCCACTCCCCTTCCTTTTAAAAACTAACTCAATTTCTCCTCAAGCAATAGAAACCACCATTAAAAACCACCAACTACTCCCACTTCCTCCACTCCCCTTCCTTTTAAAAACTAACTCAATTTCTCCTCTTGCAAGACACGTTTTTTTTTCAAAATTCAAAAATTTTAAATTTTTCAAGCATTAGAAACTACCAATAAAAACCACCAACTACTCCCACTTCCTCCACTCTCCTTCCTTTTAAAAACTAACTGAATTTCTCCTCTTGCATATATTGGATTAGAAAAAACGTATAGTTCCCTTTTTTCTTTCACCGAAAATTTGCCGGGGAAAATTTCATCCAAAATCGTTCTTTGTGATTTTTCGTTGTTCTATGAGTAAATTGCTAAGCATCTAATCATCATTTTGCAATTATGTATCTCAGGTGATGTACTTCCTTCTGCTTTTGATTTTTTCCTTTCATGTGTGAATGCAGAGATGTAACGACCCTGCCGGACGTTTTTGGAATTTACGCCCCGATCGGAACAGTGTGAAGACAACCTCGGAATGGAAATCTGATGGTTCCGTTAGCTCCGTTAGGTGATTTCGGGGTTGGGAGCGTGTTCGAAATGTATTTTGAAAGTCCGTAGCTCATTTAGGCTTGAAATGCCGGAGTTTGTATTTTTGAAGTTTCCGGTCCGATAGTGAGTTTTTGATCCGAGGGTCGGATTGGAATTCCGGAAGTTACAGTAGTTCCGTCATGTCATTTGGGATGTGTGTGCAAAATTTCAGGTCATTCGGACGAGGTTTGGTTAGGTTTTTGATCGAAAGCGTGTTTGGTTGGAATTTGAGGTTCTTAGACTTGAATCATTGATTAATTCGGGTTTCCGGCGTTGTTTTAGGTGTTTTAAGGATTGGTACAAGTTCTAATAAGGTATTAGGTGGT
>NW_017677658.1:26459-28447 GCF_001879085.1 Nicotiana attenuata
CCGCAGAAGCGGAAACCCCTGGACAGAAATAGAGATGTCGAGGGTTTGAGTTCATAAGTTGCAAAATCAATTGAGAGCTCGGTTTAAGGCGGTTTTGAGTGGGATTTGAAGTGAAGATCACTGGGTAACGTTTCTTTGGTCCCTTCTTGTTATATTTCATCATCATATAGTTAAATACACCATTGGAGTTCGAATTTAGGATCAAAAATTGGATAATTTGCGGTAAAACTTTATTGCCTAAACTATTGAGTTTTGAGTGGGAATTTGACCTCCGATTTGGGGGATTTTTATATGGTTAGACTCGTGAGAGTACGAGGGTTCTAAAAATATGAAAATTATTCGATTCCGAGACGTTGGCTTGAGGGGAATTTTGGTCATTTTCACCTAATTTTACGCCGTAGCTTTGAATTTAATAGCAAAACCAGGTGTTTGCGATTTTATTTACAATGTGTAATTGAATTGAATAGATTTGAGCCATTTGGAGTCGGATACTCGTGGGAAGAGCGTGGTTTCTAGTTGATATTGAGCCGGTTCGAAGTAAGTGGCTTGTCTAACCTTGTGGGGGACCTTTCCCCTTAGGATTGTTTCTTGATATTTGAGTGCCTTGTACGTGAGGTGACGAGCGCGTACTTGAGCCGATTGATGAAAATCCGGTTTTACTTAAATTATTGAGATTTAGTTTCTTTCTTACTTGCCTTATTCTACTTGAATTTATAACTTGTGCTAGATTAGGAAAAACATGTTTAGCTGACTTGACTGCCTAATTGCTTAAGTTGTTTTGACTGTTCTACGTGAAGCATGCTAGGCTAGTTCCATCTGTGTTTGTATTTCGTACTTCATTTCTTGGTATATTTCTGGTTGTGGTTGCGCATTTACATTGGGACTACGGATGTGGGATTCCGGTAGCTCCCCCCCCCCTTGTCTGTTTACTTTGGGACTACGGGTTCGATTCCCGGTAGATCCCCCCTGCACTTTTACTTTGGGACTGCAGGTTTGGTTCCCGGTAGATCCCCCCTGCACTTTTACTTTGGGACTGCGGGTTAGATTCCCGATAGATCCCCCCTGCACATTGATGGTTGGACTACGGGACGGTATCCCGGGAGATCCTTCGGTTTGGTACATGAGTTGGACTACAGGACGGTATCGCGGGAGATCCACTGGACAGTTGAGAAAAGGGCTACAGGACGGTATCCTGGGAGACCCTCATTGCTATCATTGATATTGAACGGTATTTACTCTGTGTTTACTCTGTCTTTTGTAGTTGTTATTGCCCGTTAATTTGCCTTATCTCACTGTCGTACTTATTATTCCTGTCTGATTTGGTACTGTTAATCATCATTATTATTATATTTTGTCTCAGTAGGGGCCCTGACCTTCCTCGTCACTACCCAACCGAGGTTAGGCTTGGCAATTACTAAGTACCGCTGTGGTGTACTCATGCCTCTTCTGCGTATGTTTTTCATGTGCAGATCCAGGTACTTCCTCCCAGGCGTATCATCCTCGTGGTGGAGAGTCCTAGCTGAGACTTGAGGTATATCTGCTACGTCCGCAGACCAGGAGTCTCTACTCTATTCCGGCTTTAGCAGATAGTTCCTTTCTTTCCTTTCATGTTGTTTAGACATTCTGGTGTAGAGCAGACTTTTACATTCTATTAGCCTGTGTTTTCCGGTAAGTTTCCGGGTTTTGGGATTCGGTTGTAGACTTCCGCATATTTTGAGTTGTATAGGCCGAGCGGCCTCATATACAGTTGTTGTTTTCTTATGATCAGTTCTAATTAATTATTCCGCAAACGTTAATTGTTTATTTTCGCACTGTTAGGCTTACCTAGTTGTAGGGAACTAGGTGCCATCACGACAGGTTCATGGAGGGTGAACCGGGGTCGTGACAAGTTGGTATCAGAGCTATAGGTTCATAGGAGTCACGAAAACACAGGCCGGTTTATTAGAGTCTCGCTGATCGGTACGGAGACGTCTGTACTTATCTACGAG
>NW_017677659.1:0-11735 GCF_001879085.1 Nicotiana attenuata
GGGAGAAATGACTTTCAAAATCTGCCACCAAGCTTTCCAATTATGTCAAAATGGGATCTGGTTAACTACATCAAAGCGGTCATAAGCCAGGAAATAACAGCAAGCCACGACGAGTTTAGCAACAATTTACATGCTGTTGGGGATGCCTTGTGAAATGCAAGAGGCTTGGCGTACAATCAATTCATTAACGATGCAACAGTGAGGCGTGAGGGTGAACAGATCAAAAGAATTTCCGTGTGACAAGATATGATAAAAAGGCGTTTTAAACAGTGACGTAGCAGAGGACTTTCCAAGCAGGAAGTCAAAGGGTATCAATATGAGGGAGCGTAGACCTTAAGACAGGACCAGGGTTTAAGGAAAAGAAAGAACAGCATGATACATATGAACAGCCATGACAGTGTGTGCTTTGGGTTCGTGTAAGACACAAAGTTGGCAAATGATCAGTTCAGGGCAGCTGCACACAAATAAAGGTGTTTGGGTTTGGAGGCGAAAAGAGGTATTTTCTGTGATAAGGTTAACAAAGGAAGTAGTTAGTCAAGACAGCGGGGTCTTCGCGACATGGAAGATAGTTGTTCATGGCAAGTGAAGAGCAACAGACCTCAAGCCGCAAGGCCGGTGTTTTAATGGCAGAAGGGAACAACATACAACATGAGTGGGGGACAATTGACGTGCTCGTGTGTGAATACAAGGTTTAGTACGCCTCAATTCATAAACCATGTAACAGATGAAGGGTGTTTTGGTGAACGAGTAGAGATATTCTCCGTGATAGGGTAATAAAGAAGTGGTCAGTCAATAAACAAGCAAGATCTCAAGTGGGAATAGTTATATGGGCAAAATGAAGGAACAATAAATCAAGCAAAGCAGTGTCCAGAAAGAACATATATACACCAAAGCAGGGACAATAGACATGCTGCGGGATTCATATGAGACATGAGGATTAGGGAGATGACCGTATCATGCAATGCAACAAATGAGGATGATGGGCCACCTCGAAGTTCAAGGCCACAACCAACCCCACATTTTAAACTCACAAGTTTCAGTGTTTGAACAGAACAAAGCAGTGCAAGAAAGTTGGTTCAACATAAGGAACAGGACATCAGAACAGTAATAACGAGGAAAACCCGTGGGTCATCGAGATCAGAGTGGTTGAAGTCAATTGGGAAATCGTGGCAGCCAAGCAAGATCAGGGAAGCAAGCCAGGTTGAAGTCGGAAGCGGGAGCATGGCCAACAAGAATGCCAGCAGTAATCACCATTTTGATTTGAAACAGGGGCAGAAATGTTTCTTTGTGGTTATTTTGTCGAATCAGGGCTACCTGGAAACAAGGGAATACTTTTCAAATTTTAGCAATCAGCGGCCCACGCTGGAAAACAAGGGAATTACTTTTCAATTTCAGCAATCAGCGCCCACCTGGAGAACAAAGGGAATACTTTTCAAAGTTTTTAGCAATCAGGCGCCCACTGGAAACAACGGGAATACTTTTCAGGTTTTAGCAATAGCGGCGCCACCTGGGACAAGGGAATACTTTTCAAAGTTTTAGCAATCAGGCGCCCACTCTGGAAAACAAGGGAATACTTTTCAAGTTTTAGCAATCAGGCGCCCACTGGAGAATAAGGGAATACTTTTCAAAGTTTTAGCAATCAGGCGCCCACCTGGAGAACAAGGGAATACTTTTCAAATTTTACAATCAGGCGCCCACCTGGAGAAACAAGGGAATACTTTTCAATTTAGCAATCAGGTGCCCACCTGGAAACAAGGAATACTTTTCAATTTCAGCAATCAGGCGCCCACCTGGAGAACAAGGGAATACTTTTCAAAGTTTTAGCAATCAGGCGCCCACCTGGAAAACAAGGGAATACTTTTCAGGTTTTAGCAATCAGGCCCCACCTGGAGAATAAGGGAATACTTTTCAAAGTTTTAGCAATCAGGCGCCACCTGGAGAACAACAGGGAATACTTTTCAAAGTTTTAGCAATCAGGCGCCCACCTGGAAAACAAGGGAATACTTTTCAAGTTTTAGCAATCAGGCGCCCCCCAGGAGAACAAGGGAATATTTTTCAAAGTTTTTAGCAATCAGGCGCCCACCTGGAAAACAAGGGAATACTTTTCAAGTTTCAGCAATCAGGCGCCACCTGGAGAACAAGGGAATACATTTCAAGTTTCAGCAATCAGGCGCCCACTGGAGAACCAAGGAATACATTTCAAGTTTCAGCAATCAGGCGCCCACCTGGAAAACAAGGGAATACTTTTCAGTTCAGCAATCAGGCGCCACCTGGAGAACAAGGGAGTACTTTTCAATTTCAGCAATCACGCGCCACCTGGAGAACAAGGGAATACATTTTCAAGTTTTAGCAATCAGGCGCCCACCTGGAGAACAAGGGAATACTTTTCAATTTTCAGCAATCAGGCAGCCCACACTGGAGAACAAGGGAATACTTTTCATTTCAGCAATCAGGCGCCCACTGGGAGAACAAGGGAATACTTTCAGTTTTTAGGAATCAGGCGCCACTGAAGAACAAGGGAATACTTTTCAATTTCAGCAATCAGGCGCCCACCTGGAGACAAGGGAATACTTTCAATTTCAGCAATCAGGCGCCCACCTGGAGAACAAGGGAATACTTTTCAATTTTAGGAATCAGGCGCCCACCTGGAGAACAAGGGAATACATTTCAAGTTTTAGCAATCAGGCGCCCACCTGGAGAACAAGGGAATACTTTTCAATTTCAGCAATCAGGCGCCCACCTGGAGAACAAGGGAATACTTTTCAATTTCAGCAATCAGGCGCCCACCTGGAGAACAAGGGAATACTTTTCAGTTTTAGGAATCAGGCGCCCACCTGAAGAACAAGGGAATACTTTTCAATTTCAGCAATCAGGCGCCACCTGGAGAACAAGGTATACTTTTCAGATTTTAGCAATCAGGCGCCCACCTGGAGAACAAGGGAATACTTTTCAATTTCAGCAATCAGGAGCCCGCCTGAAGAATAGAGGCATATCGAATTTCAGCAGTCAAGCATCATCGGAAGAGTGGCTAAACTTCTCCGATCATAATGCAAGGCGACGACAAGGATTCCATCGGAAGAACACAAGTTCAAGGCAACACAAGAACAAGTTTGAAGACATAGATAGGACTTTTTGTAATTCATAGCTTAGGCTAGCTTCTTTTTATTTTGACATGGTGTAATAAGGAGGTCAGCGAGCAGTAGCAGCAGCAACAACAGTGAAATCACAGCTCCTGGTAGTCCAGCTACCAAACCTTCCCGAACTACACTGACCTGATTTCTGTTTAGCCCAGGATATGTAGGCAACCTCTGAAGCAGGGTGCGGGTCAGCTTTTCCAAAATGCTTCACACGGAATATGGAATGGGCAAAAATCGACTCATTTCTGCTCACTTGTCTTTTGCACGGAAACGCTTTGTGTTTCCGGCAAAGAGGGGCAGCTGTGAGCACGTGATTTTTGCCCTAAGTAATAATTCCAAAATCTCAAACAAAACAATTTTTCTAGCATTTTTTACAAATTTTTGTGAATTTTGTGGCATTTTTTGGTAATTGTTGCATTTTTGTTTGTTTGTGCATTTTAAACCATATGAGAAAATACAACAATGCAGTTTTTGCATTTAGGATTTAATTTCATAATTTTTTAGCATTAATTGATTTTAGACAATTTTAAGAAAATAACAAAAAAAGGGGGGTCCATTTTGCATTTTGCATTAGCTTGTACTCTCTTTAGGAATTAATTAGGAAATATAATTGTTAGAGTCAATTGTTTTATTTTTATTTTTACCATTTTTTTTATATATATAAAAAATATGGAAATAAAAATACAAAGCAATTTAAAGAAAATACAAAAGAAAACAATTGGGTTTCATTTAAAAATCGGAATTGGTCCAGATCTTGTTTAACAAATCCCAGCCCAATTTTGCCCAGTTCCAGCCCAAAACACTGGCCCACACGCCTTGCCCGGTCCGTCTCCCCTGCCCAGCCCTAACGACGTCGTTTGGTCCTAGTCAATCCTGGCCGTCGAGGTTTCATGATCTAACGGCTAGGAAGCTAGGGTCAACTTAATACTATACTACTGTCCAAACACCACCCCCTACCCCCCTCACCACCCCTCTCTCACCCCCATCCCTCAGAGACGCATATAGCCGCCGGTATAACACCACCGCGGCCCCGCCTTCCTCCGTCGTCCTCCCCCCTAGCGTCGCCGGCCGGAAATCGCCGGCGGCAGCGGCGATGCTCCGGTCAACCCCAAAATTACACCCCAGATTCCCCTTCTCCTCCTTTACCTGAATCCACTGTCCTTTGCTTTCAAATCTTACTGGAACTCGTCGAATATCCGTTCAAAAGTTTCCGGCCAAGTCGCAAACTCACCCAAACTGGCCCAAATTCGTACCATATGTCCCTCATCCCTCCCTCATCATTAATCCATACCTAGAAACCTTCGAATCTGCCCGGAACATTACAAATTTTAAATCTCAATTCCGGCAGAACCCTAACTCAGGAATCTTGGGGATTTTGGACCGTAATATCCCTAATCACGTGTTTTCTTTTGAAAACACACAATTAGGGATGTTACGTGTCAGGAATCCCGGAGGATTCAAACAACAAATGGCCAGTCAGAGTTCGTCCCATAGTCAGTCGAATGATCAGTAAGTTTTGATTCTGTCTTTGACTATGTGTGTATTTTCATCTTGTTCTTGTAATTGTTTTTAGATTTAGCTTAATTTTGTTGGCTCAATTTAATCTTGTTCTGATTAAACCTTAGGTTTTAGTTTTAATGTTTTTTCGTTTTGAATCTGTCCTGCTAAATGCTTGCTTTCAGTTTATGGTTCATTGTCATAATTCTTCATTAGTCGTCTTAATCAATTCTGTTTAGGATTTGCTGGTGTTAATTTTTGTTCTTGTTTGAGTTAATCTGGTCAGCTAGTCCCGTTTAATCAGTTGTCATCATTAGTAATGCCTTAATTCAGTGTTTAGCATTGTAAGGTTTTTAGTTTAGGATGGTCTGGTTTAGCTCAGTAATTCCAAGGGGGTTCAAGGGGCAGTATAGGCATGGAAAAGGGTACTTTCATTAAGATTGGTAATTGTTGAAGTAAAGTAAGGATAGAATAGGAATTATTGGTAATTGTTGAAGTAAAGTAAGGATAGAATAGGAATTGTAATGGGCATAGAACCTTCTAGGATGGACCATAGTATAGATTTCAATAGAATAGGTGTAGTTACTTGTGTAACAAGTCAGAAAATAGAGGACTAAGTGATTAAAACTGGAATTTGAAGGAGGGACTAAAATGTAAAGTCGAAAATCTGAAATTCTCTTAGTTTTGCCTATAAAAGGCGGTCACTAGTGCCTTCATTGGGGGGACTTTTTTGAACATTCTGGAATCTGAGAGGAATTAGAGTTGAAAATCAGAAATAAGAGATGTTCCATTAAAAATCTTTGAAAATTTTTGTGGTACTCATTCTGTGACAAATTCTGAACAACTGAAGGTCAAAATGAGCTGAATCTGTTTAGTATTCAAGTTTTTGGTTCACTCTTGGGTGGATTTTGATTCTGAACTTTGAGGATATCATTGTGGGTTCAAAATTGTGAAAGTGGGCTTTTCTCGATCATTTCTGGGCTGATTTTGTGGCCGACTCTTGTTCCTGCTACTGATTCCACTGCTGATCCTTCATTTCTCTGTTCGCTTTTCAATTTCCAGGTATACCCTGACACTTGTGGATATTACTCGAATGTAATGGAGAGCTTGGCTTTTGAATATGAGACTGCTGTTCACTTGCCTTGAATTATTTGCTTCTTTAGTTCCTGTTTAGTTTTAGCGTATTAAAGTCTGCTTGAGATACACAGCCTCGTAGTGGCATTGATTGGTGTTAGATTTAAGTGAGTAGGCTATAACTGATTCATCTTCTGTAATGACTCACTCTTCACTACTGTTTTCTTAGTTGTTTTTTTGCTATAGCTGAGTATTTGGTTTTGTAATAAAAGAGGCTTTCATTATGGTGTTTATAAGTTGTTCCTGTTGAGTAGTTCAATGACAGTATAATTTGGGTCTGGCGTGGGCTTCATAAAATTGTAGTTGTCCTTGCTGGGATTCGATCCCAGGCTTCGGCATCACAGGTGCCTGAATTGCCCTTTACCTCCACTGGGCCGCCTGCTTTCATTTGGGCCTGGGTGTCTTAATAGAGCCCAGGTCTGCTTTGACAAAACGACAGGCCTGATGACTGTGGCCCTGAAAATTTAGTGCACAAGGTGCCCGTTTGCAATCTGGGCTCGAGGCCCATTTTCTCTTTACCTATTTCTGGTTATTTAAATTTGGGTTTGAAATTCATAGCCTTAACTAATTAAGACTTTCTCTTCATTTTAGAGACTGAATAAAAATGAAAAATCATAATTGCATGAGGTTTGTCTTCAAAAGCTAAATGAGACGATCCTCGCTAAACAAAACAAACAAATTGCGGGGCCCTCGATAAATGCTTATGGTAAAAATGCCTAGACTTCGGGATGTGTTGTCTAGCGAATTTCACGACCTTCCCCAAATAATAACACGCTAGCTACTTTAGGCGCGCATTTTAAATAAAATCACCTTCCTAAACACGGGTGCACATTTATGTGACCCAAATCCAAATCTCAACGAAGTCGAAATGTGTTGACAATCGCGGGTGCACTGGTGCGACGCGGTTCGAAACATATTTTCACGACGTTGCAATTCTTTTTTTTTTCAAAATAAATAAATAAATAAAATATAAATAAATAAAGGGCACATAGGTTAGTACATGTTTTAAAATCAGGTAAAAGCAAATACAACAGTGGAGCGACCGTGCTATAACCACGGAACCCGGGAATGCCTAACACCTTCTCCCTGGTTAACAGAATTCCTTACCCGGATTTCTGGTGCGCCGACGGTTAATAGAGTCATAACTTCCTTGGGTCGGGATTCAACTGGTGACTTGGGACACCCTAATTTCCCAAGTGGCGACTCTGAAATCTTAATAATAAATCCCGTTCCGATTGTCACTTTAAGTTGGAAATAATTCCTTTTATCATACCCTCTTCTCATAAGTGTAGATAAAAAGGAGGTGTGACAATCCAAATATAGTTATTTCAAATTATGCAGAATGTAGAAAACATACCGTGTTATCTTGATGAACCAGGTTCTTCACTGATAATTCTCTTGTGTGAGTCTAAATTTGCCAAAATAGAGAAAATATCATTAGAGATTAATGAGTCATTTTAACACATGGCACGAGAGTATACTATGGAAAGTATGAGACTGAGCAAGATTCAATCTAATTATACGCAATTTACAGACTTTCTAACCAAAATTTGTTTTTCAATTTTTTTTTCATTTTTTTAACCTTGAACTGGTCCTTTTAGGTGTTCTTAATCATCCCTAATTCCAACCTGTTCCTCTCAAAGTGATCTCTACCTAAGGCTTTTGTGAAGATGTCAGCAATTTGCTTGTCAGTAGCACAAAACTCCATAGTGATCAAGCCTTTCTCATAGTTGTCCCTCAAAAAATGGTGTCTAACATCTATGTGCTTAGTTCTCTTATGATGAACCGGATTCTTAGTCATACTAATAGCACTAGTGTTATCACAAAAAAATAGGGATGCAACCAACATCAATTCCAAAGTTCAATAATGGTTGTTTGATCCACAACAATTGAGCACAATCATGAAGCAACAGCAACATACTTAGCTTCAGCAGTAGATATGGCCATTGAATTTTGCCTTTTGGTAGCCCATGACACAAGACATGAACAAGGAAGTGTGCCATACCTGAGGTGCTCTTCCAATCCACTAGGAAACCTGCATAATCAGCGTCAGCATATCCCACTAGATTAAAATTACTACCTTTTGAATACCAAAGGCAAAGGTCAGTGGTGCCTTTCAAGTATCTCAATATTCTCTTTACATTAGTCAAGTGAGACTCCTTTGAATTTGCCTGAAATCGAGCACAAAGACCTACAGTGCACACAATGTCAGGTCTGCTAGTAGTGAGATATAAAGAGAACCAATCATTCCCCTATACAACTTCTGATCAACAGATGAACCAGGTTCATTTATATTCAATTTCGTGGATGTAGCAATATGAGTGTCAATTTCTTTGGATGTTCCTTCCTGGTTTTGTTACTGAGGAATAGGTTCATGGACAGGTTCCCTCGAGGTTAGAGGATCAGTTCCTCTCTAGTCAGTTCCCCCTGTCATGTTGCCCTGGGTAGAGGGACCTGTTCCATCACATGTTCCTTCCTGTGATGCTTCTTCAGGCTAGACTATGGTTTCACCATTTGAATTTCTTACCAGCCCAATTGCTTCATCTTCATGTTCCAGCTTCTCAGAAAGAATGTTAGTTTTAAATAACATATACATTTTTTCTACACACATAGTTCTTTTACTGTATATCTTATAAGTTTTACTATGTGAAGAATATCCCAAGAGTACTCCCTCATCACTTCTGGGATCATACTTACCTAGGGAGTCTTTGCCATTATTATGCACAAAGCACTTGTATATAAATGCCCTAAGATGGGATATATTTAGCTTTCTCCCTTTAAGTGACTCATAGGGAATCTTCTTAAGAAGAGGTCTAGTCATGCAACTATTTATGATGTAGCATGCAAAAATTCAGCAAACTTAGCATTTTCAAATTTAGTTCCATGATCAGACCTAATTGATGCAAGTTGATTAACTAGTTGTTTCTGAGTTTTTCTAACAAAAGAAGTAAACATGTCAAATGCTTCATCTTTAGATGTTAAAAACAATGTCCAAGTAAACCTAGAGTAATCATCAACAAGCACCATCACATGTCTTTTACCACCTCTGCTTAATATTCTCATTGGACCACAAAGATTCATATGGACCAGTTCCATCGTTCTGGTGGTACTCACCACTTTCTTGCATTTAAAAGAGGATCTTACCTGCTTCCCCCTTGCACAAGCCTCACAAACTTTGTCTTCCTTGAACTTGATGTTAGGCAGCCCTATCACCAGGTCCTTGGAGACTAATTTGTTGAGTTGACTCAGACTTGCATGTCCAAGTCTCTTGTACCAAAGGAGGGGATCATTGTCCAACACACTTAAGCAAGTGAGTTCATTTTCTGAAAGTGTGGACAATTCTACAATGCATGTAATGTATTGTTTACTCTTTTTCCCTGCAAAACAATCTTGTCAATGGTAAGATTAATCACAAAATATTTGGTAATGGTGAATGCTACCAAGTTACCTTTATCACATAATTGTGATACACTGATTAGACTGTACTTTAGGCAATCTATCAAGTAGACATTCTCAATAGAGTGAGAGTCAGTCTTACCTACCTTTTCAACCCCAATGATCTCACCTTTCTTCCCATTTCCAAAGGAGACATTACCTCCTTTGAGGTCCTCAAGTGAAAGGAACTGGTTCTTGCTTCCTGTCATGTGCTTTGAACAGGCACTATCCATGTACCATATTTGGCTACTCCTCTTCACTTGGACCCGCGAAAGGAAATCAGGGGTTAGTCTTAGGAACCCAAACTAGTTTGGGTCCCTTTCTATAGTCAAAAGGGTGAATCAAATTCTTTTTAGCGCAACCTGGCAGCCTATTTTCCCCTTGAACAAATTCTTTATTCTTTTGACTAGCCTTTTTTTTGCAATACATTCACTTTTATAGTGACCAGTTTTACCACAATGTGTGCAAATTTTGTTCTCAGGAAGAGTGAGGTACTTGCTTTTGGGATCCCACTTAGGTGCAGGGGTCCCGTAGCCAAGTCCTCTCTTATTGCTACTATGGTATTCATGTAGCCATGAAAGTGCATCGGAGGACCTATTCCATTTACAGGTTCTATCTAGCTCGTGCTTAACCTTGTTTAGATCCTCCTTAAGGACTCTTATTTGCTAATCTCTTTTGTAACTCATCTTTTATTTTTCCTAAATTTTCTTCTAAAGTGAGTTGCGTGTGATCAGGTTTCTTTTTACCAGTTCCTAATTTCAATTTTATATTTTCAGATTTAAGCTCTAGGACTGTGGTGTCAAGTTCATAACCTGGTTCTTCAACTCATCATTTTTACTATCACTTTCACTATCCCTAAGTTCCAGGTTTTTGCACTTAGCTTTCAGAATCACACATTTCTTAGACAGCTGTTCCTTTTCATTGTTTATAACCTCAAATTCATCAATGAAATCTAGAAGTAATTCAGATAGACTTTCTTTAGACAAAAACTTAATCTTGTCTTTGAGATGAATTACCTCAGATTCCTCATCGGATTCTCCAATTGCCATAAGTGCTTGTTCATCTCCATCTTCATCTTCTGAGTCATCATCTGAGCTTTCACCCCAAGCAGCAACCATAGCCTTTGTTAATCCTTTGTTCTTCTTGGGATGAACCTGTTCCTTCTTCCTGTTCCTTCGTTCAACTCTTTCCTTCTTCCATTCAATTTCCCATTGAGGGCAATTTTTGATGTGGTGATCAGTCTTCCCACACTTGTAACACCCCTCATTGGTTTGTTTTTGAGGAACCCTTGGTTTGTTGTAGCTTCCACTTCTTGAAGGACCATTTCCTCTCATTAGGTACTTCTTGAAATCCTTTGTGATCATGGTCATTTCATCCTCCTCTAGATCAGCACCTTCAGTAATTCTGAATGCCATGCTCCTTTCCTTCTTGGGTGCATCCATCTTCATGGTTTGCCTTCTGAGTTCATAGGCAGTGAGATTTCCAATTAGCTCATCCAACTTAAGAGTGGCAATGTTCTTTGATTCCTGAATAGTTGTGATTTTGCTTTCCCAAGAGATTGGCAGTACCCTTGTCAAAATCTTCTCAACTTTGTCTTCTTCAAGAATAACCCTTCCAAAAGACATAAGTTCATTTGTCTGTGTGGTGAACCTTGTATACATATCTTGGATGGTTTCCCCTTCCTTCATGGTGAAATTCTCATATTGAGAATACAACAGTGTTCCTCTGGACCTCTTCACTTGAGGTGTTCCTTCATGAGCCACTTGCAAAGTGTCCCAGATTTCCTTAGCAGTGGTACAACTTTAAATTCTACTGTACTCGTTTGGACCAAGTCCACACACAAGCCATTTCTTGGCCTTTGCATTCTTTTCCCACTTCCTCAAGTCCTCAGCATTGCAGTCAGCTCTTGTTTTTGGCACATCCACTCCTTCCTCATTCTTCTTTGTAGTTTCCAAAGGACCATCAATGACTATGTCCCGGAGTTCATAGTCCTCTCCTATGATATGATCTCTCATCATGTTTTTCCACCAACAGTAGTAGTGGCCATTAAAGAGTGGAGGCCTATCAGTGGATTGCCCTTCCCAGTTCCCAGGTGGTGCACTCATGTTAATCTTCTCCTAAGGTGTTAGCCTCTTCAAGGATAACCTGCTCTGATACCAATTGATGTTCTAAACGTCAATACTACACAAGGGGGGGGGGGGGGATTTGTGTGGTACTCAATTTTTCTCTGGAAGGACCTGATTCTTCTAGGTGTACTTATTACTACTGTTTGCGGAATTAAAAGTACATAAAATAAAGAACACAGAGATTTTTACGTGGAAAACACCTGGCTCAAAAGGTGAAAAAACCACGACCTACTACTCAGTAGGATTTTCCCAAACTTCCACTAAAATCACTGAGCCAAAACTGCATTTACAAAACTCTTTGTAAACCTAAGGATTAACTCTAATCCCGTTGTGGCAACCAGCCTCTAACTGCTGCGACAACTTCAAGTTAACTCTAACTTGAATACTCAAATTACCTATTACAATT
>NW_017677659.1:11754-28444 GCF_001879085.1 Nicotiana attenuata
GTAATACGTACGACGGAGGGGGGGGGGGGGTTGATTTGTGTGGTACCTAATTTTTGCACTAGAAGAACCTAGTTCTTCTAGGTGTACTTTCTACTACTGTTTGCGGAATTAAAAGTACATAAAATAAAGAACACAAAGATTTTTACGTGAAAAACACCTGGCTCAAAAGGTGGAAAAACCACTACCTACTACTCAGTAGGATTTTCCCAAACTTCCACTAGAATCACTGAGCCAAAATAGTATTTACAAACTCTTTGTAAACCTAAGAATTAACTCTAATCCCGTTGTAGCAACCAACCTCTAACTGCTGCGACAACTTCAAGTTAACTCTAACTTGAATACTCAAAATACCTATTACAATTGCTTCTAGATAAAGCTGAAAGGCACAATATGAAACACCTACTACAATTGAACTAGAAATAAAGAAAGACACATAAAACTCTCTATGGAGCTGGTTCTTCAATCTGGTTCATGTAGCTTCAGGTTTGCACACTTGAATCACACATGAACTGCTTGCAAAAAGCCTTGCTATTTTGCTCCCAATTCACGTTTAACTTCTGCGTTTTTGTGCAACACTTTAATGTGAGAGCATCCTGCAATTTATAGAGTTAGTAGATGAAGAAATAACTAGAGTTTTGATGCAACTCTTCCTTGGTGGAAGAGTTCTAGTTGATTTCAACTTCTAACTCCTTCCCTATCTTGAATTGTGTTCTCTTTGATTAAGGACTCCTCCTCCTTATCAATTATGCAACCTTTTCGATCAGGAGATATTAAATACACCAAGTTAAGCTTATCCCCTTCACGTGCAACCCAGATGCTCGAATCTGCCCGTTTTTGTGCACCTGAGGGATGGACCTGGTTCATCCTGAGTTCCTTTGTCAATCTTCAAAACTAACCTTTACTTGGGCCAACAACCTTGCACTCCCAGATGGAGAAACAAGTCATGTGATCGGTGGTGAATCTGTAGAAAAGTAAATATTTTAATTTTTGTTGTTTGTAATAGATACTATGGTTATGTAATTGTTGTACATAAAGAAAAATTATAATTTGATAATGATGTTTACTATAATATATCTTACTTATGTCATGGATAACATTATTTGATCAACTTAAACTCTAGCAGAGTTTGCAAGAAATATACAACCACCAGAAGTGGTTATATTTCGTATATCTCATTGTAATTATATTTTGTTAACCACCAGAAGTGGTATATGCCTATGATCACCAGAAGTGACAATTTAGGCTTTCTATGATTACAATTGAAGATAAGCTACCTAAATATTCTCTATATTAAATGCACGCCTCGATTTGCTCCTGAAGTAGTAAATATTTTAAAAGAGGTTGAGGCATCACAATTTGATGTGATTAATGCGCATTCAGATAATTATGTTCGATTTTCCTGAAGGATAAGAACTTTTGATAATATTAATCCATTCCCTGAAGTGAATGTGACAATATTAATAAATCTGGTAAATATGAACGCGCTCTTGATGTAACTATATTACAATTCACCTCCAGAAGAGGTAATATAATTGAGAGAATATATACTCAATATTTCGTATTTTAAATTTGCTCCTGAAGAAGTAACACAATTGAAATTGCCTCCTGAAGTAGGAAAATATTATGAAGAGGAGTTTTCTTGTGCTTAAACAATTGTTTATTTGATTGTGATTTTCTCTTATGATACCAGAAGTGTCTGAGCAATATTTGATAGTACAAAATGTATCAAAAACTCCTGAAGAGCTAGCTGTTTGCCTAGAAGACACATGACACCAGTAGTGTCCGATAAATATTAGATTGTGGATAATAAATGAAGGCTATCGAAGAGCTTATTTACAAATATGTCATTCATATTATATGATTATGGTCAAAACATATGTTGTAGGAAACCCAAAGTCTACTAAAATAAATGGCTATCATATTGAGACTATAAATGATTAGAAGATTGAAAATCTTCATGTTTCCACAATCATAGGGGGTAAAATAATATGTATATGAGAAGTTACCCACTTTATTCTTCGATTTGTACTACATCATGTATCACGGTAAACCAGAAGTTTACTAATACAAAAGTAGCCACAGTAAATCAGAAGTTTACTAATGCAAAAGTTTATGTCATAGTAAACCAGAAGTTTACTAAGAGATAGCACATGCCATGATAAACTTGAAGTTTTCATTTGCCATTTTTAAATGAGCTATTTTAGAATTTAGATAAGCATATACTGAAGAACTAGAAGATTCTTCAAGAATTCTCCTGTGTTGCTTGTTCTCATAATAAATTGATTATACCAGCTAAAGTTGGGACTAAGACCCCTGATTCTGAAATATATAAAAGGTGAATATGGGCCCATTCACCTATCATGTGAACCACTTATAGATGCATATATAAGATGGTTACATGTATGTTTATTGTCAACCTGTAGTTTGGCATTTGAAATTGCTTTTCTCACTTAAGAGCATAATTTTCAGATTATGAATCAAGACAGTTCATCTTGATAACGCTGGTTTATATACAAGCTAGTTTAGCAGTGAATACCTCCTATTAATGGCAAAACTATTGTTTATGAGAACAAAGCTTCATGTGTTGGTCTAAAATTTTCTAAATTGCATATAGCAGCACTTGTATGCATCAGACCAACAATATATGATAAGTCCTCCCATCACAATTGGTTTAGGATCAGAAGCCAAGTATTTTACTATCTTTTGATGTGTGGTATATGATTAATTTCTCTACCACAATGCACAAAGATATGTTTCCCAAAGAAGATTGGGGATATATGTTAGTTTTTCTAACTGGGGAATGGAATAAACAACTGAAAAATATGCTATATGAATCGAATTATCATAAATATGATCCTCACTTAGAAGATAATTCAAGTCAAATGCCAGAAGCATTTGCTGATCCAAAATCAAATATCATATTTCAGCTGCAAATGCTCATATTAAAATTAAAGTCCCTGAAGGATAGAGTTTACTGTACGCATGAAGCGTGGTATACCAATCGGTTCCAAAGGTAATAATCCTTGAAAATGATAGGAGCAAATGATCAAAATGATCATAATAAGGAGGAAATAAGCTCTAGAAGAGCCCATGACATAATATTTCATGAAACTCCAGAAGAAGTTCAGGTACCTGAAAATAAAGAAAGTAATGAGATCTCAACAAGTTATGTCGCTTAGGAACCGATACAAAATGATCGTCGACGATATATTTGATACAATATAGCGCACAATATTGTAAAGGATTGTGAGGATCGGACCTGTAGTCCAGACACCTGAAGATGTCACGCCATTTAAATGTAAGTCAAACTTATATGGCTCATTTGATTAATTCTATATGAAGATCCCTGAAGGATTTAAAATGCCTAAAGCATATAGTTCAAAGTCTCGAGAAATGTACTCGATCAGATTACAAAGATCTTTGTACGGTTTAAAGCAATTTGGGCGCATGTGGTATAATCGCCTAAGTAAATATTTGCTGAAAGAAAGTTACATAAATGATGTTATTTATCCATGTATTTTTATAAAGAAAATGTCATTAGAATTTTGTTACACTTGCTGTTTATGTTGATGACATAAATCTTGTTGGAACTCCAGAAAAGCTCCAAAGGCAATTGAATATCTTAAGAAAGAATTTGAGATGAAAGATCTTGGAAAAATAAAAATTTATTTTGGTCTGCAAATTGAATATTTAGCAGACGAGATCTTTATCCATCAATTTGCCTATACAGAAGGGTCTTTAAACGCTTTTACATGGACAAAGCGCACACATTAAGTACACCCATGGGTATTCGATCACTTGAAGTGAATAAGGATCCGTTCCGACCTCCAGAAGAGGATGAGGAACTCCTTGGTCCTGAAATACTCTATCTCAGTGCAATTGCTATGCACTTATGTATCTTGCTAATGCTAACAAAGGTGGTGCAGATCGTATTGGTTATACAGATACAAGATTAGAATGCAGAGACTCAAATATTTGAATAAGGTTTTCATTAGGGGGAGTAAAATACGCGATGCACTCTTTTTTTCCTTACTAAGGTTTTTCCCCACTGGGTTTTCCTTATAAGTTTTTTAATGAGGCACCTAGAAATGCGTATTACTAAATATGTGTACTCTTTTTCCTTCACTAGAATTTTTTCCCACGGGGTTTTTCCTAGTAAGGTTTTAATGAGGCACATTATCTTTTAATGAACATCAAAGGGGGAGTGTTATAAATATATTATGGATGTTTATTTAGTACTCCGTTGTAAATAAGCTTCCTGAAGAAGCTTATCCATATGGGACTCCGCCGTAAATATGTTTATCTATTGAGTAATCTATTGGAAATAAGCTTCCTGAAGAAGCTTATCACTTCGGTACCCAGTTATGGATAAATATTACCCCCGGTAGAAGATTATCCATACCGGGTATAATAAGCTTATCACTTCGGTACCCGGTGATAGATAAACATTACCCACGGTAGAAGATTATCCATACCGGGTACAATGAGCTTATCCTTTCAGTACTCCGTTATGGATAATCATTGCCCCTAGTAGAAGATTATCCATATCTGGTATAATAGCAGCTTACACAGCAGCTTGCAGTAGCAGCTTACACAACACCTTGCAGTAGCAGCTCACACAGCAGCTTGCAGTAGCAGCTTACACAGCAGCTTCCTTTCTTCTATAAATAGAAGAGATCTCAGTTCATTACCTACATCAGTTTGAAAGTCGAATAATTCATCAATCTCTCTTTCTATACTTGTCTTCGGTTTCTTTATTTTAAAATCTTTATTTTATAACACAATCCATATATATGACTCTGATAATGATTTCATCTCCTTTACATTTTAGGCCGAAAAGGGGAGTGTCATCCTTCATTATATGATTGCCCAACGCCAACAATTAAACTGAGTTAATTTTATCTATGGTCATTGAACTTTTGTGTTTGTTACCCAAAAGTCATTTTTCTTTTTCTTGTTACGTAAAAATCATTTAACTTTGTGTTCATTACACAAAAGTCACTTTCCTTTCTTTTGTTACACGAAAATTATTTTACTTTGCTCTAGTTAACACAAAAGTCACATTTTTACTTGAAAAGTCTATTATGCCCTTGATATTATATAAACCTTCATATTTATGTAATACCTTCTATATTATATATTATATAATATATTATTGACTGTGTATTTTATTTATAAATAAAATAACTTAATATTATTTTATTTATTATATATAATATATTCGCATATATAATTTTTCCTTAACGTTAATTTTCACAATATATTAGTAGCTGTGACGACCCAAAGGGGTCATCACCTATTTTTAATTAAATTCTATGACTCCGAGGCCTTGAAAATCTCATTTAGAGTCACCTCAATTTGCGTGCGCAGTCCCGGCGCGTAGCCGGAAAGCTTAAATGAGAAACTGTGTGAAAAATGATATGTTTTGACTATAAAATAAATTAATTTTACTTTGGTCAACATTTTGGGTAAACGGACCCGGACCCGTGATTTGACGATCCCTGAGGGTCCGTAGGAAAATATGGGACTTGGGCGGATGCCAGGAATCAAATTTCGGGGTCCCAAGCCCGAAAAATGAATTTTTTAGTAAAATTATTTTCTGAAATTGTTTAAGAAAATTTGAAATGAAATTTGATTATAACATGTTAGTATCGGGCCCGTATTTTGGTTTCGGTGCCCGATACAGGTCTTATATAAGATTTAAGATGTTTCTATGAAATTTGGTGAAAAACGGACGTCGTTTGACATGATTCAGACCTAAATTGGAAAATTTGATGTTTTATGAAGTTTGAAAGAATTTATGGATTTTGAGGTTTAATTCGATGTTTATGATGTTATTTTGGCGATTTGATCGCACGAATAAGTCCGTAGGATGTTTTTGAGGTTGTGTGTATATTTGGTTTGGAGCCCCGAGGGCTCGGGTGAGGTTTGGATAGGCCACGGGTTGCATTTTTGAACTTAAAAGTTAGGTGGTATGATCTGACCTGCAGGCTTCGCAAATGCGAGCTCGCAAATGCGAAGGATGCCTCGCAAATGCGAGACAACCCAGACCTGATCCTTCATCGCAAATGCGATAATTTACTTCGCAAATGCGAAGGTGTCCATGATGGCTAGGGATCGCAAATGCGATCAGTATGTCGCAAATGCGACCATCGCAAATGCGACCAAGGTCTCGCAAATGCGAAGGTCCGGAATTTTTGAAGCGTTCGCAAATGCGAACAATGCTTCGCAATTCCCGTATCTGCAAGGTCGGGGTTCGCAATTGCGAACCCCTGTTCACATTTCCCATATCAGAGACCTGCAATTTTACACTTAAACGATTTTGAACCCCATTTGAGTCAAGATTCAACCCACAACTGTTGATGGCACTGCTCCAAGTTAGCCAGTTGCCGTTGATCACCTTCTTCAGTTTCCTCATTCTTCCTAGTGATAAATTTGAACGTTTTGAATTTCTTTTTGCGGGTACGGGTACCGTTTTGGAAGGTTATGTTTAAAACCCTTGGTTTCATTTGAGGTTTATTTTGAAATTGTAATCAAACCCTTAGCTTCATTTGCGGGTTGATTTTGGAAACGCAAGTCCCCAAGTCTTTTCATGGGGCAATATGTATAAACAATTCGTAGTTTTTCGACTAAGTTCTTACTTAGTCTTAAGCTTTTTTAATATTTTAGAAGTTTTCTCATTATTATCTTGAACTTCTATTTAGTTTATTCTTGCCTTTATTTCTAAGGACTTATAGAATATCTGGCATTTCTATTCTCAGAAAGCTTTTTTTAACTTCATGAATAACTAAAGTAAAACATGAGTTTTTATAAAAGAGGGCCCTTTTATATTTCGACACTTAATGAAGAAGATGTCTCAACTTCATAATGGTGTAAACACGGTAAAAGAAATAGGAACACACATGTTTCTTTGAAATAACATTGACAAGTTTTATTTGAACTTTCTCAGTTTTGAAGTAATGCTTTAATGTATTTGAATTACAATCTATAACTTTCTCGTAACTGTTTTTCTTGTAACAGATTTTTAAGAAAAAATAATAAACACAAGGTTTTTCTTTATAACCCATTCAGAAATAAACACAAGTTTTTCTTTACAACCTGTTTAGTACATAGCTTTTACCCAACACAGAAGGTTTCTTTAGCCTTGGCTCGGATGACTTCCGGACTATTACTCTGCACTTGACTTTTTCAGGCTTGATTTTTCTTCAATCTTTCTTTGCCTTCTTATATACATAATCATGTATATTATGTAGTCCCCCAAGTGTTTGAGTGTTAAAGTATGAAGCTCGAGCACTTGATTGTTTCTCTCATTTGGTCCTTTTCCTGAAAAGAAAAACATACGGGACTCGGAGGTGCCAATTTTAGATGAAGACTTCTATCCCGTTTGTATTTCTATCAGAATAATGTAACCCTTAGGCCAGGAATTTTATTTATTCCATGTGCCTTACAGTCGTGACTCATCAGTTAGTACGGGTTAGTTTTTGCCTTCATCTAAAATCTTTAGTAAAATTTTTAGCAATTCAAAAATAAACTTTTTTAAAAGATGGTACCTGACTGTGGGTATTTCCTAAGAAATAGTATCTCTCAGGTGAACAGCGTTCCAATCGAGTGGAGCAACTTTGCCAAGTGTTTCCAACTCATATGCTCCTTTGCCTGCAATACCACGAGATCTATAGGGTCCTTCCCATGTTGACTTAATTTTCCACTGTATTAACTGTCTTCGTAGATTGGAAAACTTTTTGAGTACAAAAGTTCCCAACTTTGAAGAATTTGAGGTGTGCTTTCCGGTTGTAGTACCGTTCTATGACTTGCTTTTGAGCTGCCATTCTTACTAATGCAACTTTCCTTCTTCCTTCAAGTAAATCGAAGCTTACAGGCATTTCTTCGTCATTAGACTCTTTTGTTGCATGTGTGAACCTTGTACTTGGCTCTCCATATCTCAACTGGAATTAAAGCTTCTGCTCCATAAACCAATGAAAATGGTGTTTCTCCCGTACTTGTTTTTGTTGTTGTGCGATATGCCCATAAAAATACCAGGTAGCACTTCTGGCCAAATTTCCTTTTGACTCTTCTAAACGCTTTTTTAAATTATTGATAATAACCTTGTTTTTGATTCTGCTTGTCCATTACCCACCGGATGATAAGGTGTGGACGTAATCCTTTTAATTTGCCAACTTTGAAAGAATTTCATGATTTGAGCTCCTATAAACTGAGGTCCATTATCACATACAATCTCTTTTGGTACACCAAATCGGCATATTAATTAGTTCCGCCAATTAAAATCTTTGACTCCTTTTCTCGTACCTGTTTGAATGCTCCTGCCCTACCCATTTAGTAAAATAATCAGTGAGTACGAGCAAAAATTCACCAACCTTTTGCTTGTGGTAATGGACCCACGATATCCATTCCCCATTTCATAAATGGCCATGGTGCGATGACTGGACTGTTCAGTAATTCCGCAGGCCTATTGCATGTTGTTTCCGTACCTCTGACATCTATCGCATTTAGGCTACGAAACTTTCTGCTTCTTCTTCCATTTTAGGCCAATAATATCCTGGCCTACATTAAGGTTCTTACCAGCGATCTTCCGTCCAGCGTGATTCCCACAATGCCCCTCGTGTATTTCCCTCATTACGTACTCCGTTTGAGAAAGTCTGAGGCATCTGGCTAAGGGGCCACCGAATATTTTACGATAATAGGTGCCTTGGTTTAAGCAGTACCGAGCAACCTTTTTTCAAAGCGCATGAGAGCTTTTTTCTTGTCATCAGGAACGGTTTCCATACTGCAAAAAAAGCAACAATCTCGTTTCCTCCAATCCCAAGTTAAATTATTAAAATTTACCTCATTCTTGTCAGGGTCGAGAACTGAATGAAATAAATGAATAACCGAGGCGCTTGCATTTCACTGCCACGTCAGCGCAGATGCGAGATTAGCTAAGGCGTCTGCTTTGAAGATTTTCATCCCTTGGTATTTGCATAACTTTCAGGTTTGAAATTGCTTTATCAATTCCCGCACCTTTTCTCAAATACTGTTGCATCCTTGTTTCCTGGCTATATAAGTCCCAGCATTTGATTAACACGAGTTGTGAATCGCTTTTGATTATAATCTGATTTTATGCCAAGTTCTCGATGCTAATTCTTAAACCTGCAAATCATAGCCTCATACCCTGCCTCATTGTTAGTTATAGAATTACATTTGATAGCTTGTCGGATGGTTTCACCCGTAGGTGGTACCAAAACAATCCCTAAACCTGCACCTTTTTATGTAGATGAACCATCAGCGAATAAAGTCCAAGTTCCTGGGTTAGCTCCATTAAACACATGTAATTCTTTCTCTTGCTTCTAGTTGCATCCCCTTGGCTAAAATCAGCCATGAAATCAGCTAACACTTGTGATTTATAGCAGTTCTCGTTTGGTACGTGATTTCGTATTCACTTAACTCTATTGCCCACTAAGCCAGCCTACCTGGATAAATTCATGGTTATGTAATATATTACGCAAAGGGTAGGCGGTTACTACAGCAATAGGATGACACTGAAAGTAAGGCCTTAATTTCCTAGATGCCATGATTAATGCAAGTGCAAGCTTTTCTAATTGAGGATACCATGTTCCGCATTCTAACAAATATTTACTAAATAATAGATAGGGAATTGTTTTACCTGTTTCGTTCTCAAACCAAACAGCACTTACCGCTAGTTTCTGAAACAAGCAAGGTAAAATTGAGCAGTCTTTCCCCAGCCTTGGTTTTGCTACAAAGGTGGATTTGATAAGTATGTTTTCAAATTCCTGAGTGCCCTGTTGACACTCCTCATTCCATTACAAAATTAATCCCTGCTTCTTAAGGGCTGAGAAGAATTTAAAGCACTTCTCTGATGATTTAAAAATGAACTTCCCAAGGCTGCAATTCTCCCAGTTAATCTTTGAACTCTTTCTTTGTTCGAAAGTATATCAGGGATTTCTTCAATGGCTTTAATCTGTGCGGGATTCACTTCAATACCACGGTTTAGAACAAGAAAACCTAAGAATTACCTGATGGCAACACCAAATGCACATTTTTCAGATTTAACTTCATATTAAATTTCCGCAAAATTTTAAATGTTTCAGACAGATGCGATATATGATCTCCAGAATGCTGAGTTTTTTAACAAGCATATCATCTATATAGACCTCCATGGTTTTTCCCAAATGCTTTGGAACATTTTGGTTACCAGTCTCTGATATGTTGCACCTGCATTTTTGAGTCCAAAAGCATACTTTATAACAGTAAGTCCTCGTGTCTGTTATAAATGAAGTTTTTTCTTCATCTGGCTGAATCCATCTTGATTTGATTGTAACCTGAATATGCATTCTAAAAAACTTAACAATTCATGCCCTGCAGTAGCATCAATTAATTCATCTTATATACGGTTAATGGAAAGAGCTTTAGGACAAGCTTTGTTAAAGATCTGTATAGTCTACACAAACTCGCCATTTACCGTTCTTTTTAGGTACCACAACAGTGTTGGCTAACCACTCAGGATACTTTACCTCGCGAAATAGATCCATTCTTTAACAAATTTTTGCACCTCATCCTGGAATCACCTGATTTTTGAAAAGTGTCATAGCTTTCTTTTCTTTTGTTTGACAGGTGGATGAGATGGATCCTCATTTAACTTGTAAGTCAATTACCTCTGGTGGGTATACCTGTCATATCAGAATGGGTCCAAGCAAAACAATCTGCGTTTAGCTTTTAAAAATTCAATCAACTTACGTTTCATAATCGGGCTTGAGATTGGCTCCTATATTACACTTTTCTTTCCGGGTCAGTGTATAAACAAAACCACAGCTCCAGCTCTTCTATCGTCGTTTTGATGTTTTCATTTTCTTCTGGTTCTTGAATGGAATCGGGGCCTTGAATCTACATCTGGTTTGCCCTTGTTCAGTTGAGGTTGACGCTATGTTATCCTCAACTGAATTCTGTAATTGCTATTTTTCTTCACCCTTAACACTTGAATCTGCCACGGAGTTGATGCTCACTGGATGTTTGTTGATCTCCCCTGATTTGACATATTCCCCATGGTGCTGGAAAAAATTAATAACTTGATGCAAGGTTGAAGGAACAGCATCCATTTCGTGGATCCATGGTCTCCCAAGAATCATGTTGTAAGCCATCTCATATCTCTACCACCTGGAACTTTGTATCTTTGACGACTCCTTCAGCGAATGTGGTGATTGTTACACTCTCCTTTCGTGGCAACACTAGAATTATCAAATCCAGATAGAGTATGCGCCTATGGTATCACTTTATTCTTCAGCTTGCATATCACGTAATACTCTTACCAAAAATAATGTTCACGGAACTACCTGGATCAATTAAAAACTCGTTTCACGTTAGTGTCATGTATAAGTAAAGATATTAGCAGTGCGTTATTATGTGGAGTTAATAGACCCTCGGCATCTGCATCATTCAAACGTAATATTTTTTTTCCTCCAAGACATGTCGCGGGCCGCTTCCGTGGGAATTGTTACTTTGGAAATCTTTTTAGCTGCAGTATATGATACGCCGTTGATATCTTCACCTCCACTTATCAAGTAGACAGTTTTCTTTGTGAGAAGGTGGTTTTGGAGGCTCCTGCCTGTTCTTCATGTATCGCTTGTTTACCATTCTCACTAAATTAACTCAGTGAGATACCCTTGTTTTAACAAATGATCAACTTACAACCCTGCAATCTGCTTGTTTTATGCCCGTGATCGTTAGGAAATACGCACCAATGATCAGGGTTTCGTCTGTTGGATTTGATCTCATCTCCTTTTGGCCACCGTATCTTATCTCCATGCTTATTTAAAAACAGCGCACGAGTTCAGAAGTGCTCAACTTGAAATTATAACCGTCAAACCTTGCCTTTAGACTTTCCATCATTCATCATCGTGGCTCACGTGCGCTTCGGTCACTCCCAAATCTTGATGATGAGCCTGACTCTCTATTCCTTGATCTGTGATCGTAACTCCGATTGTTCCTGTTTTGATCGTGAGTCTCTCCCCGCAGGTCCCATGTATGGCTCGTACCTATTTTTACCGGACCTTTTTTCATTTTCAGCCCGTCTTGAGCTTACCTTTTTCTTCTTTTTGATGTCGTGAAATAATATCTTCTCATCCTCAGTTTGTGTTTCTATAACGGTTGTAAATGTCAGTTTCCACGTTGTAGCTGGGAATTCACGAAGGCTTTCCTTGAGTCGCCTCGTAGCTTCTAAGCTTTTTTAATTTCAAATTGCTCGTGAAAGCTATAGCTTCCCAGTTATCCGGTACACGGTGCCAATGTCTATTCTTCCACGCTGGATCTGTCCACAAACTCCCTAACAATCTGAGTCCCCTTGTTTGATCTTGAAAATACCTTCCATTCTTTTTTTCGACTTTTTGGGGCTCCCGAGTGTGCCTTGATGAAAGAATCTGCAACTCAACAAAAGAATTTATAGAATTTTCGGGTAAAAGAGAATACCAATGTTAGTGCATCCTTAGTGAGTTGTTTCACCAAATTTTGACAAATACAGATTCAATCTCCTGCTTAGTCAAATCATTGCCTTTTACGCCTGTTGTGAATGCAGTCACGTGGTCTCGTGGGTCATGCTGTTCCATCGTATTTTGGTATATCAGGCATTTTGAATTTCTTTGGGATTGGAAGGGGAGCAGCACTTGGCTTCCAAGGTTGCTGAATATTTTATCCATATCTACCCTTTGATCACGGGTGGCACCCGGTAATTTGCTCTATTGGCGTCACTTTTGCCCTTGAGCTGTTTCTGCAATGTTAGTACTAAAATTGTAAATCAGAATTAACTAAATTACCTGGTTTCTCCTCCTGTGATTCGCTGGGGGTTCCACCACTACCTGACAATTAACGAGCCCGGAACAGAGGGTTCTGTAGAGTGTTGTTATTTGGTTGTGGTTGTGGGTGGATGCACAGGTAATTGACTAACAAAAGCCTTGAAGAGCTTTTATTGACTTGTGAGGCAATAAGTTTTTGCAAAGCCTCATCCATAGTTTCAACATTTTCAAATTGAGGCATGTCCATTCTGTGTGAGGACCCATCAGGAGTGCCTTCACGAGACCGCCGTGGAGAGCCTCGTGGAGAAGGAATCAGTACGTTATTGTTTTGTGGATCTCCCTGAAGTTGCTGGATTGTTTGATTTTCTTGGTTTCCTGGAACGTTATCATTATTGTTTGACAGGTTGATGAACAAGGAAAGTTAGGCTAAAATAAAATGGATTATCAGATTCCCGGTAACGTAACCAATTTATTTAACCAAAAAATAGAATTTTGACTAAAGGCTATAATTTAGAAGAACACGGGTTACTGATAATCGCAAGAATGTATAAAAGAAAGCAATTCAGATAGCCAGAATATAATCGAATAAAAAAAGTAAAACCAAAAGTATATTCAAATGATTTTTTCGTGTCCCTACAAACTGTTCAGTACTCTCCTTTTATAGCTATTCGGATGTAAGTGTCTTGCTTTTTGTCATATAAGGTTATTATGGCAATAAATGACATTGAATGCTACGTTACATAATCATTACATTTAGACAGATTATCTACCGTTTTCAGAATTAATGCTTATTAAATATTGTATTTGGACCCTCTATGCTGTCAGATTCATTCCCTTGACTCTTTTCTTGATTATTGAACTTAAATTTCTTGAATAGGTACGGCGGCTGAATCCTTTAAATAACCGACCGTGCCTCTTCCTTTGCTTTTGCTCGCATCTATTACCACTCGTGCCTCTTGGCTAATTTGTAACTCTTGTGACTATTTGACCGGCCTACGTGTCATGACACGTCATCTTCATTGCTTTTTTAATATGTAAACTCAATTTTTTCCAATACATACCCAAAAGTCACTTTCTATTTTTTATTACGTAAAAATCATTCAATTTTGTGTACATTACACAATAGTCATTTTTCTTTCTTTGTTACACAAAAATCACTTTGCTTTGCCCTAGTTATCACAAAAGTCACATTTTTACTTGAAAAGTATATTATGCCCTTGATATATTATATAAACCTTCATATTTATGTAATACCTTCTATATTATATACTATATAATATATTTTACCTATGTATTTTATTTATAAATAAATAACTGAATATTATTTTATTTATTATTTTTATAATATATTCATATATTAATTTTTTCTAACTTTAATTTTCAAGATATATTAGTAGGTGTTATAAATAACTTTTTTCAGCAATTCAATTTTTTTTCTGAATTTAATTGACCGACCAAAGTTGGTCGGTAATTTCCAACCAACTTCGGTCGGTATGCCCTTCCGACCTTCAAAATACCGACCACACGTTAATTGCCGTATTTTTGAACGGTTTGGCCATTACCAACCAACTTTGGTTAATTTTTTTGGACGGTTTCCCATAATTTCTAGTAGTACAATTTCCCAAATAACCAATTGCCTGGTAAATCCCCAAGAAAATATCCCCAGCTAAATTCGCACGTAGAGTTACCTAGGGATTTTCCTTCAGATTAACATATGATTTTTTCCTCAGTTTCTTTGTTGTTTACCTCGAATTTTTCACGGAAATGTACTGCCAATTTATTTCTCTACAAATTATATTAAAGTTACTGACAATTTAAATAACGCTACTGTCTACGACCCGGATTTCCACACCTCGAAAGTCGTGATGGCGCCTACTCGTTAGAATCTAGGCAAGCCCACGATCTTTAGAAATCATTAACTCTTTTTGTTTTTAATTCCTTTTTAACCAAATTAAATTAACCGGAAATAAACAATTACATAACAGTGGAATATGAAATTTAGCGGAAGTCTTAAATAAAATATAAAACCAAATTATCCTGAGACCAAACATGCCTCTAACCAGAACTTGGTGTCACAACAATCCACGGACTGTCTAGGATTACTACAAATAAGTGTTTGAAAGAAAAGAACATAGTCCTATCTCGAGTACAAATGACAACAGAGCATAAAAACTGATTAGAAGAGTCGTCGGGCCTGCGGACGCCAGCAGGGCTACCTCGGAGTCTCGGACTGAAGGATAGCTCCCAATCTACCTGATGATGACCAAAATGCTACTCCGGATCTGCACACAGTGCAGAGTGTAGTATATCACAAACCACCCCATGTGCTGGTAAGTGCCTAGCCTAATCTCGGCGAAGTAGTGACGAGGCTAGACCAGACTACCACATAAAAACCTGTGCAGGTATATATGTATATACAGCGGAACAAGAGATATAGAGATAACCAATCAATATGGGAGGGGGAGCATGCTGTGGGGAAAGATAACAACTCCAAGTTAAAAGTCATCAAGTAACGAAAGAAGCAACATAACTCAGAAATCAATAAATGCACGCATCACCCTTCGTGCTTTTTACTCTCGTCTCACCAGCATGATATAATAAAAAACGTGCACGGCATTACCCTTCTGCTTTTACTCTCTTTCCTCACCAAAACAATTATACGAATAAAATGTCCATGGCATCACCCTTCGTGTTTTTACTCTCTTTCCTCACATAAAATCAATAGAATTGGCACGGAATGGTACAGTCGTGCGGCACGGCATCACCCTTCGTGCTTTACACTCTTTCCTCACAATAACAAAAACAATGCATGCATCACCCTTTCGTGCTTTAACACTCTTCCTCACCCAAACAACAATCACAAAACAAGGGCAAGGGAATAAAAAACAAAATAATAATAGAAAATCCCGGCAAGGGAAACAACATTAACCAATTAAATCCCGGCAAGGGTACAACATTAAAAATCTCAACATCCCAGCAAGGGAGATAATCTACAAAGCAACAAATCTCGGCAAGGGAACAATTTAACAAACTCTTTCTCTTTCTTTCACTTTATTTCATAACTCACTTTGCCACTTGAGCCAATGCTCCAAAGGGTTCAATCGTCTCATATACTTTCACAATTCATAATATAACTCGAGCCACTACTCCATGATGTTCAAAGGTCTCTCAATTCCTTCCACAAACTTTTTCACAACAACATAGAAATATCATTCAAAGCATGAAGAATAAAAATGAAATCAAGATATTCACAATATAAGGACTCACCGGTCATACTAGACACCAACTATAGATACTCGTCACCATGCCTATATGTCGTACACGACTAATACCACATAACAAATAGGACTCAACTCCTAGTCCCTCAAGCTAAGGTTAGACCAAACACTTACCTCGATGCCTTGAAACACAACTCAAGTCTCAATTATAGCTTTACCCCTTGATTCCACCGCCAATTCCTCGTATCTAATCACACATATTTAATTACATCAAATAACCGCTAAATGAATAACCCCAATGCATGAAAATGAGTTTTCCAAAGTTTTACCCAAAAATTGTCAAATATCGCCCCCGGGACCACGTGATCAAAACCCGAGGTTCGAACAAAAACCCTATTACCCATTCCCCCACGAACTCAAATATAAAATTTGTTTTGAAATCGGACCTCAAATTGAGGTCCAAATCCCAAATTTTTGAAAAACTAAGGTTCTACCCAAAAACACCCCAATTTCCCCATGAAAATTTTGATTTAGGTTGAAATCATTGTTAAAAGATGTAAATGATTGAAAGAAATGAGTAAAAACTAACTTACAATTGATTTGGAAGAAGACTTGTTCTTGGAAAATCGGCCTAAAGTAATTTTGTGGTTTGAGAAAAATATGAAAAATGGCGGT
>NW_017677660.1:0-3113 GCF_001879085.1 Nicotiana attenuata
ATCCCCTCTTAAACGGGAATCAGGTCAGGCGTAGTTCAAATTACATCATATAAGGAAGTCATAAATGTTACACATAGTATCGCTTTACTGCATCCGAATTTATCGGCTTTGGCCAAACTTCTCCGTACATTTCTACGAGTATGAGGGCTCCTCCTGTTAGAACCCGGTGAACCATGTATGGACCCTGCCAGTTGGGAGAGAATTTCCCTTTGGCTTCATCTTGATGTGGAAAGCTTTTCTTCAATACCAGCTGTCCTGGTGTGAATTGTCTTGGCTTGACTCTTTTGTTGAAGGATCGGGACATTCTGTTCTGATAAAGTTGACCATGACAAACTGCGTTCATTGTTTTACCATCTATGAGGGCTAACTGCTCGTAGCGACACTTTAACCATTCTGCGTCGTCGAGTTCTGCTTCCTGTATGATTCTCAACGAGGGAATTTCTACCTCGGCGGGAATGACTGCTTCTGTACCATAAACCAGCATATAGGGAGTTGGCTCGGTTGATGTGCGAACTGTGGTGCGGTACCCCAATAAAGCAAATGATAGCTTCTCGTGCCACTGCTTATGTTTTTCTATCATTTTCCTTAGTATCTTCTTGATATTCTTATTGGCGGCTTCTACGGCTCCATTCATCTGAGATCTGTAAGCTGTAGAATTCTTGTGTTTGATCCTGAAGGTTTCACACATGGCCTTCATCAAGTCACTGTTGAGATTGGAACCATTATCACTGATGATTGACTCTGGAATTCCGAACCGACAAACAATGCGATCGCAGACAAAGTCTACCACGACTTTCTTAGTCACTGCCTTGTGAGAGGCTGCTTCAACCCATTTGGTGAAATAATCAATTTCCACTTGAATGAACCTGTGCCCGTTTGATGCGGCAGGCTCGATAGGTCCGATGACATCCATTCCCCAAGCGGCGAACGGCCATGGCGAGCTTGTTGCAGTAAGCTCGTTTGGAGGCACCTTTATCATATCTGCATGTATCTGACAGCGATGGCACTTTCGGACATACTGGATGCAGTCCGTTTCCATGGTCATCCAAAAATAACCTGCCTGGAGTATCTTCTTAGCTAAGACAAAACCGTTCATATGTGGACCGCAGGTCCCAGCATGGATTCTTCTAACAGTTTAGATGCTTCATTTGCGTCGACACACCTTAGCAATCCCAAATCAGGAGTCCTCCTATACAGGATTCCTCCGCTGTGAAAGAAATTGTTAGATAATCTCCGGAATGTGCGCTTCTGAGTGGGATTTGCAAGCTCCGGATATTCTCCTTTGGTAAAATATTCCTTGATGTCGTGGAACCAAGGCTTTCCATCTGCTTCCTCCTCGACATGAGCACAGTAAGCTGGCTGATCATGAATCTTTACTGGAATAGGGTCTATGAAGTTCTTATCTGGATTTTGGATCATAGATGATAGGGTTGCCAACGCGTGGCAAACTCATTCTGGACTCTGGGAACATGCCGGAATTCTGTCTTTGTGAATCTCTTCCTCAACTCCTGTACATGATGCAAATACGGGAGTATCTTGGAATTCTTAGTTGCCCATTCTTCTCGGACCCGATGTATGAGCAGGTCTGAATCCCCGATTACTAGAAACTCTTGCATATTCATGTCAATGGGCATTTTGAGCCCTAAGATGCAGGCTTCGTACTCGGCCATGTTGTTGGTGCACGGAAACCTGAGCTTGGCAGATACCGGATAATGCTGGCCGGTTTCTGATACTAGGACTGCTCCTATGCCAACTCCTTTGAAGTTTGTCGCTCCGTTAAAAAACATCCTCCAACCGTCATAGGATTCTGCAATGTCTTCTCCTATGAAGGATACCTCTTCATCAGGAAAATACGTCTTTAGAGGCTCGTATTCTCCATCCACAGGGTTTTCAGCGAGGTGATCTGCCAGTGCTTGTCCTTTGATTGCCTTCTGAGTCACGTAAATAATGTCGAATTCACTTAGCAGGATTTGCCACTTGGCTAGCTTGCCGGTGGGCATGGGCTTCTGAAAGATGTACTTCAGCGGATCCATTCTTGATATGAGATACGTGGTGTAAGCACAGAAATAGTGCCTCAACTTCTGAGCTACCCAAGTCAGCGCACAAAAAGTGCCTTCCAACAGAGAATACCGGGCCTCGTACGGGGTGAACTTCTTGCTGAGATAGTAGATGGCATGTTCCTTCCTCCCCGTTTCATCATGTTGACCAAGAACGAAACCGAACGCTCCATCCAACACTGTAAGGTAGAGTAGTAGGGGTCTACCTGGTTCAGGTGGAACCAGAACTGGTGGTGTTGACAGGTACTCCTTGATTCTATCGAAGGCTTTCTGACAGTCATCAGTCCATTTGGTAGCGGCGTCCTTCTTCAACATCTTAAAGATCGGCTCACAAATGACAGTGGACTGAGCTATGAACCGGCCGATGTAGTTAAGTCTCCCCAAGAAACTCATAACCTCTTTCTTGTTCTTTGGTGGTGGAAATTCCTGGATGGCTTTGACCTTTGACGGATCCAATTCTATTCCTCGGCGACTCACAATAAACCTGAGTAGTTTTCCGGCAGGAACCCCGAATGCACATTTGGCGGGATTCGGTTTCAGGTTGTACCTTCTCAGTCTGTTGAAGAACTTCCTCAAATCTTCCATGTGGTCAGCGGCTTTCTTGGATTTGATGATGACATCATCTACATATACTTCGATCTCCTTGTGTATCATGTCATGAAAGATAGTAGTCATGGCCCTCATATAGGTGGCCCCTGTATTCTTTGACCCAAACGGCATCATCTTGTAGCAATACATCCCCCACGGCGTAATGAAGGCTATTTTCTCAGCATCTTCCTCATCCATCCATATCTGATGGTACCCGGCAAAACAATCAACGAATGACTGCAGCTCATGCTTGGCGCAATTTTCAATCAAGATGTGTATATTTGGCAAGGGGAAGTCGTCTTTGGGACTGGCCCGGTTGAGGTCCCGGTAGTCGACACAGACTCTAACCTTCCCGTCCTTCTTCGGTACTGGCACGATGTTGGCTAACCATCTTGGATACTCTACTACCCTAAGAACCTTGGCTTTGACTTGCTTGGTGACTTCTTCCTTGATTTTTAAACTCATGTC
>NW_017677660.1:4234-28441 GCF_001879085.1 Nicotiana attenuata
GTCGACATCAAACCAGTAGGTCCCATTTGCAGACACAAACTGATTTCCCCAATAGTGGATCTTTGGGAACCATTGAAAGCCTTGACACTGATGGCTCCATCCTTGATTTCATGCAGGCTCTTTCCCAATGTTCTAAGAGTCACCAATGGACAAATATTGAGGTTGGACCCTCCGTCAATCAGAATCCGGGTGATGAAATAATCCTCGCATTGCACAGTGATGTGCAACGCCTTGTTGTGGATTAAACCTTCTGGTGGCAACTCATCTTCGTGGAAAGTGATTTTGTGACTCTCCAATACCTGCCCTACCATATTTGCCATTTCTCCTCCCGTGGTGTTGCTCGGTACATATGCCTCACTTAGTACTTTTAACAAGGCATTCTTATGTGCATCGGAGCTTTGCAGCAGAGCTAGGATAGAGATCTATGCCGGTGTTTTATTCAATTGGTCAATGACTGAGTATTCCTTCGCTTGTGTCTTTCTCCAGAGGTCATCGGGCCCAGTTTCGGTGATGGCTTGTCGACCAGAGGTCTGCTTACTCGACTCAACCAAGTGATCCGGAGTATAAACCCTGCCGGTTCTTGTCATACCCTGTGCCGCAACTGCTTTTCCGATTTTGGCTTTTCCTTTTCTCCTTGCCTCGGCTGTGTAATCCCAAGGGATGGCCTTCGTACGGAATGGTGCTATGGCCGATATTGCTACCGGAATGGGTACCTTTGCTTTGGAAGGTAACACAGCAACTTCAAATGGCGTAGGTGCCCTCGGGGACCCCAACTCGACCTCAATCGGCCCTGGCATTTTTGCAGAAGAAGGTGTTTCAAGATCAAGTGGTATGGACATGTTCACTTCAGCGTCTCCATAAGGCTGGATCTGGACTACAATCGGATTAAGTGTGACTGTTGGTTTCTTTGGCTCGTCACCTTCAGCGATCAATCCGATCGATCCTTTGGGGTCCCAATCATCTTCTATCTCAATCATGTGAACATCGCCACCCTTGTGGTCTGGTAGAGGGTTGTTACGGACATTCGGAACGGGATCCTTTGCCACAATGATCTTGTTATCAATCAACGCCTGGATCTTATCCTTCAGAGAGCGGCATCCATCAATGGTATGCCCCTTCATGCCGGAATAGTATGCACAGGTTTTTTTTGGGTTGACCCATTGGGAAGGATTTTCTGGGGTTATGGCAGGGATAGGGGTGACGTAACCAGCAGCTTTAAGCTGGTTCGGCAATGGCGGTGTATTGTTTGGGAGGTCTACGGTCGAAGTTTGGTCGGGGTCTAGGGAAATTTTGGCGAGGGGGAAGTGATTGATAGTGGACTTGTTGGGTGTTGTAGGCTTGGTAGACGTGTGCGGGTTGGGAGTATTTGGGTGAAGTAGGCTGATATGCGGGAGGTAGAGATGATTGGTAAGTAGGTGGTGGAGCTTGGTAAGAGGGCGAAGGTGCTTGGTAATTTGAGGTAGGTTGATATGTATGAGGGGGTATTGGGTAGGTTTGGTATTTGATTGGGGATTTTGTTCTATGTGCAACCATCACGGCACTCACATCCCTTTTCTTGGACGTGCCACCAGACTGTAGAACCTTGTTGGTAGCCTGTAATGCTTCAAAGTTAGTGACCATACCACTTTTAATACCTTCCTCTATCCTCTCCCCTAGCTTGATGATGTCGGAAAATTTCTGGCCTTCAATCAGCATCAACCTTTCGTAGTACTGTGGGTCTTGAGCCCGGACGAAAAACCTGTTCATTTGTTCTTCTTCTAAAGCTGGCCTGACCTTAGCAGCTTTTGATCTCCAACGAGTAGCATACTCACGGAATGTCTCCGTGGGTTTCTTTTTCAAGTTCTGGATGTAGAACACATCTGGCGCATTCTCCGTGTTGAATCTGAACCTTTCCATGAAATCGGACACCATACTTACTCAGTTCAACCACTTCTTTGGGTCTTGGCTAATGTACCAAGATAGAGCATCCCCTTTCAGACTTCTCATAAAGAGCTTCATGCGAACCTTTTCGTCCTTTCCTACTCCGACCAGCTTGTCGTAGTATGTCCTCAAATGAACTCTGGGATACCCGGTGCCATCAAACATTTCAAACTTGGGAGGTTTGTACCCCTCGGGCAGTTCGACATCTGGTTGAATGCAAAGGTCTTCATAATTCAGTCCCTCGATCCCCTTGCTTCCTTCAACACCCTGAACTCGGCTAGTCAGCTTCTTGAGTTTTGCGGCCAGATTCTTGATAAGAGAGTCTTTGTCATCAGACTCAGGTGTGCTCTAGGCGGGCTGAATGGGGTGTGGTATGGTTTCCACATAGATGGGGGTGTTGTGGTGATGATCATTTGTAGAGTTTAGTGGTTCAGGAATGAGCAGTGGGGTGTTGCTTGAAGTGGGGCATGTGTTGCAGTGGTGGTGGTGAGAGGGTTGGTTTTGTGGTTTTGGGATGTTTTGTGGTGGTGTGGGATTTTGAGTGTTGGGGAAGTTGACATCTGGGGTAGTAAGGGAAAATGACAAGCTTGCCAAGTTCCGAACTTGGTCCAGTTCTTCCTGAAATTTCAATAACTTCTGCTCGAGCTGGGAGGCACTTTCCTTGGAAACCTGAATACCCTGAGGAACCTCTACCCTTTCAACTGAGTTCTCCTTTCTGATGTTGCTCAAATCTTCCATTTTTCCCTTGTTCTTGTTTCTGATAGGACTCGGAGGAGGAGGAGGTGGAGGGCCCTTGGATCTTATGGAGTAAGATGACGATGCCAGAGTGCACGAACTAACCTTCGGGGAGGGGAATAAAACAAAAAGTAAACAAAAAGGTAACAAGTTAGTGAGGTCGTAAGAAGAAAATGTTGCAATATTTAAACACATAGTGCAAGAATATAAATTGTGTCCTAATTTGGGAGCCTCGTTGTGCCCGAGGTAGGCCTAGAGACAAGTTGATTTGGAGAACTTATAATGCTAAATGCCTCATTTTATTGATAAGAATAAGACAAATCCAAAACGATACTAAAATAGCAGAAAATAAAATGCTACTAATGGCCATTGGCCTTATTACATTTAAAGCGAAGAAAAAACTCCTAACTACTTGGTCCCAGAAGGACCTTCCCCAGACTCGGCATCTTTAGCTCCATCGATCAGCTTCACCAGCTCACGTAGTCCCAGCATCAAGTAGGCTCTAGCCAAGTGTCCTCCTTCGTTTCCCTCAGCATTCTGGCAGTTTTCAATCGTCTGGATGAACTTCCTTTCTAGCTCCACTAAGCCCCGCTCCAAATACCCTAGTCGCTTGTTGGCGCTGACATCCATATCTTTCCATTCTTCAATCAGCTTTTGATGGGCTTCTTGAATTTCCTGGTGCTCACTTTCGCATTCTCGAATCCTCTTGCGCAATTGGTTGTACTTAACCTGTACTTCAGCCTTTTCGTCGATGACCCTGTGACCTCGAACAAGCCCGGGTTGTCCTAACCCACTATGATCGTCCTCCAACCAGCTTGGATAGTATGGAGTATAACCAGCATGGTAGCTGTCTTGTTCTATGGAATCCTTTCCCAGGATGATTTTGCAGTGCCACATATGCTGAGCTTGACACTTGTATGGACTATCGTCATCTTGAAAGTCGGCCCTGAAGCGACTCATTTTGTCGACCCTTGGTATAACCTGCTTTCTTCCTGCCTGCCTCATGACTCGGAGAGGGACATAAGGATAAGTTCCTCTCAGGCTGATGAGTATAAGAAACGGTGCATCCCGAGATCGGACGATGAACTCTTCAGTAGGGAACCATTCGAACATCCATTGCACTTGGTCCTCTTTCAGATTTCGAACAACTCTACCCACCCTTTAGCATCTTCTGGTTGGGCAAACATGTTAGGCATATAGTTCATTCGCCTTGGCTGATGGAAGGCGATATGATCATCCCAGTCTCTGCGCAGAATCTCTTGCCGATATTCACCCTTTTGGAGGTGCTCCATGAGCCAGAGTTGGAGCAGTAAGTTACAACCCTCAAAGTGTTTGGCCCCTCGTTGACAATTTTCCAGGGCTCGGTATATCTCCGCAACGACCATAGGTACTATGCTAAAAGGTTGTCCGCCAATTCCTTCCATTAAAGTCTTGGTGACCATGGCCAGTCTGGTATGGATCCTAGCCTTCTTCATAGGAAATACTATCATCCCCAAAAAGCAGAACATAAAGATGAAGACTCTTCTGTGGATGTGCCCCAATGATGTGAGGGCGAATTCATCTGGGTAAGTGCGGTAAGACTTTCTATGGCCATATCTCTCGTACAGATAGTCGAAAGGAATGTAGGAATCTTTCAAGCAGGTCAAGTCTGTGTTCTTCTTTAGTCCCATCATTTTGAGAAAACCCCTACCCTTGCAATTTTCTGGCATAAGCAAACCCGGAGTCTCCCATGGAATACCAGCTAGTCCTCCTATTTCTTCCAGCAAAGGTGTCATTTCAAGGTCCCCAAAGCGGAACACAGATCTGTCACCATCCCAGAATAGAGTTGCAGCCTCTATGATTTTGTTGTCGGGTTGGATTTCCAGAAGAGAAGGCAAATTTCCCAAGTATTTGCGGACGAGGGTCTGATCACTGGAGTGAAGGTCTCCCCACCAGCTTAGCAGCCTTGGGTGGATGTTGGTTACCATGCCGAATCTGGGGACTTCGTGCCTCATTTTCTGCAAAACAAAGTGTTATACCCTTACCCCCGCCGGACTCGACTATTTAAATATCAATAATTGGCATAAGCAGCATTTAGTTCTCCAAATAAATGCACAGACATGGTAATATCCGTTTGGGTTCCAAGGAAACCCAGTGGACTTTGGACAAGGCTATCTTAAAGAGTCATTATGCGGACAGCATAACTGACTCAGCTAGGTTTGACAGTGATGCATGCACAATTGAACAGAGTAAGGTTTCTATGGGGTGTTAGACCGGTACCCTTGAGCGGACAACTCAAGAGGGAAAGGCACGGAACCGTCGACTGCACCGCTGATCGACTGGTTTTACCGCAAATACGCCTTTGCCAAATTTAGGGGGTGATAATATTGGAAGGGCGCAACCACTCATTATAACCGTTGCTATGGTATTTTGTTTGGCACGAGTGGAATATGATGTTGAATACGCAATTACAAGAATGAAACAAGTTGTCACATATTCGCGCGTTCATAAAGTAATGATTACAATAATTACAACATTATTGAAGGAAAGCAGTAAAAGAAAGCATTAAAGAAAAGAAAACAAAGAGCCAAGTCAGCTTTGTAGTAGAAAAGAGATAAAGACATTAAATAAAGGCAATAAAGATGCAATAAAGATGCAATAAAGTCACAAGTAGCATGAAATGGTAAAAGCCTAAAGAATATCCCCAGCAGAGTCGCCATGCTGTCGATGCCCCCTTTTTCTAAAGGCGAAAACGGGTTTATGACATTTGGGCGGAAAACTCTTTTCCTTTTGGGAATTGGGTTTGCAATTTAGAAGAGTCGCCACCTAATGATTAAGTGCATTAGGACACTAAGAAATTGAAAAGAGAAGAAGAACCAGAGAATGGGTAAGGGCTTGAAATTATCTCGGGGGGAAGGTGTTAGGCACCCCCCAAGATCCACTAGTGTGGTTCCCGGCCATGCTACAATTGTGACTTTGAATGGAAACAACAAGTAAGCAAACAAGACAACTTTTACGTAATGATTGCAACAAGGAAAGTATAAAAATTAAAAGCGTGTTGAAGTTTAGAAATAGGCGATTTCATAATTGTTTAAAGGATGTATAAGTGCAGAAAGGGGGGTCAAATAATAGGTACAAATAATCAAACAAAGGAGTAAAAGAGGCGGAGGTTCGGAGAAAAACAGTGCTGGAAATTAAATATCTAAAAGAGACTTTTAAAGGATTGAAGTAAAAGAAGGAGTTTTAAGAACTGAAAATTTTTAGCTTTTATGAAAATTCTAAAAAAAAAGAAAATAAACAAGTAAAGAGGGAGGGGGTCCTAGGTTTATAAATAACATGGATCACCCCATGCAACACCCAGTAACCATTTATACACGTGGTGTTATCGCGTGGTCATCATATCCATGTCTACCCTTACCCACCCCTTTAAGGTATTAAATCGCTGAATGGTCTCGTTACTTATTGCATTACCCGCCCCAATCCTATCAGTCCCGGATGCAGTTGGGACTACTAATCCTAAAGGGAAGGGAGATTGGCTTTTCAGAGTTTTAAAAGGACGAAAAAAACCTAGTGCGACAAACAAAACACATAAAGCAGTAAAAGGGGAAGCACATAGCAGTTAAAGGCTCAAATAGGCCCCCTCATTCGAAGCAACAATTATTTAGCATGACTTACAGGTACTGATTAGGTCTAAATTAAATTTAAAGCGTTAGGACAGGCTGATTTATCACATATTTCTCAGATGAGGAATCCGAATTAGCCTTGTCTAGTTGTAGTTTATCAAAACTGACACAGTTAATTAATCAACTAATGGTTTGCCTAGGTGAGACCTATAGATAGGATATCTAACAGAGCGCACTGATTTTAAAGAAAAGATTACTGGTTTTATAAACAAAAGATCTGCAGATTTTAAGCGACCTTGTGGTTGATTTTAGACTCATGGATGAAATAGACGAAACTGATTCAGTTGATTACTCCTATAGACATGATTTCTAAGCGCTATTGGTTTTAAACAATTACATAAATGCAAGAGTCCTATAGGCATGGTATCTAGAATGAAGTTGATTATTATTAGACCTATGATGGTTTGCCTAATGACATGTATACGCAGAAGTGCAGAAAACCTATGATCATGATTTCTATACGCGAAAATGCAGAAACTTAGAGACAGGATTTCTATATGCAGAAATGCAAAAAAAAAACTTATAGGCAGAATTTCTAAGATGAGAATGCAGAAGTGCAGAAATTTATAAGTAACCTTATGAACAAGTTATCTACATGAATGCAGGAATTTATAAGTAACCTATAAGTATGTTGTCTATATGAACGCAGGAATCAGAAAATCCTATAGGCAAGTTATCTACCCTTTGCATGCGTTCATTCCCATCTCTTTCCACTAGCCATCCCCAATAGTTATTACAAATTATTACAGACCCGAGTGAATCAAGAAAAGTAAAAAAATTACATCAGAAACTCAAGCTACAACCAAACAGCCTAATTCAGACTCAAAGTCCAACAATATGAGATAAACCAACTTCCAGGATCAGATTTCCAAAAGCCTTTCTCATGTTTGGGATGTATCAAAGTTCCCAAGAGTCTCAAAGGGGCTCCGGGCAATGCTTACACCCCAAATGCATTGCAGAATTAGATCATGGTGCAGTGTGGAAAGGCCTGCCCTCAAATGTCCAAGTTCAGAGGGAACTCAAGGTCCCAAAGCAGGGCTCATAGGAGGGGGACAGAACTTAAGAGTCTAAGAGTAAGTGTAAGTGCATAAAGGGGAATTAGGGAAAGCCATGGCAGGCTGGTGGTCATACCCAGCAATTAAAAGTGCCGTCACACCCCTGACCAGCCTGTTAGCCAAATATGAGGAGTTAGGATCCATTGAGGTCTAGGTTCTGACCTGGGCAGTAATTTGGATACTGCCAGGCCAAGAACCTTAACTCAAACACATAAAGGGAATAGGGGGTAGGGATTTACAATAGAAACAGGTGCAAGGAAAGAACATACATAGTTTAATCACTGAACATGGACAACAAAGTAAACAAGAGTGCTGAAACTATAAAGTAACCACATAGGGGGTGAGGCAGAAAATTGAATCAGAACATACCAGTCTCAGGGAAAACAAGTAAAAGCAGTAATCTCGAAAAGGCCAAGTTGCAAGCAAAGTAGTTCCCAAAGATTTCAAGCAAAGCAGAGTGTTGAAAGAGTATTGAATTCAAAGCAGTATTGCAAGTGTGTAAGTATTGAATTGCAAGTTAAGGATTGGTAGTGTGTGCGTCCTCTTAAAAGTACAGAAGGGCAGTCCCTTTTATAGTGCAGAAAATAAGCAAGAGAGGCAAGGAAATAACACTGAAATCAATCTCCCTTTGGTTAAGGGATTCTGATTTCAACGGGTAAAAGCCAGTTAAGGAAAGGAGTTTCAATTAAAACCTTTTCAAAGTAGCATAAGAAGGGTAAATACATAGGAGTTACTTAAGGAAAACAATCAATGGTACACGGTTTATGCTAAATATGGCAAGGGAATCAATCAAACAACCAGTGAAACCAAAATTACAAGTTCAATTAGAATGAACCAAGTCAGGAAAGGTAAAGGAAGTTCAATCAAAGAAAATCAGTGACAATCTGCTAGCCTTATTAAAAGGATTTCAAGATCAATCAATTAGTTGGTAAACCTTTTGAAAGAGGAGTTTCTCATATATAAAGCACACAAATAAGTGAATCAAGAAGGGATTTTTAAGTTATTTGAAAGAGAAGTTAATCAAAGAGAGGTCCAGAATCATAAGCAAAAGTGGTATAAGTCTAGTTTGCAGACTCAAAACGAGTCTGGGAGTCCAGGGTCCCAAAATAGAACCCTAACTCGCACACAAATCAAAATTGCCAAGAAACCCCCAAATCCTAGGGTTTTCGAATTGAATCAGACATAGAGGTGAGAAAGCAAGCCACTTGAGAGAGGCTCAGAAGTCTTTTCCAAAGACTTATGAGAAACAAACATACATGATAGAAAGAAATCTAATTCAAGGTCATGAGAACATGTTTGAGAAAACCCGGAATTTACACAGGTTCAGAAGAAAGCGATGATACGAGCTTAAACAAAAGTAGATGAAATATGCTTAGTAAGAACACAAACAGAGTTCAGTAAAGTAAACAAAAATCAAAGAACTCGACCGTAAAAACATATAACAAAGAATAAGGAAAACAACACGGATTAACATGTGAGCATAGGAATAACATGTAGAGTAGAAAAAAAGAAAATAGAAGAACAATACATGCGTAGTAAAAGAAGTCAGACAAACACACATAAGGAAAGAACAACAGAGTCAGAAAGATGCTTTTGAAAACCTTTCAGAAACCCTAAATCGAAAGAAAAAATGATTTTGAAAAAGGAAATTTGGGGAAAATCTTTTAAACGTTCAATAGAACATAGACATGTTCCAGATCTAAGAAAATAAGCAAGTAAAGAACCTCGGACAGCTTAGGGTTTCAGAGAAAAACCCTAGGAATGAGAAAGGTCTTGAGGAAAGTCAGATCCTGAGTCGAAAAGACTCATATTGCTCGAATATGCCGGAGTAATGGCCGGTGAAGCCATAGATCTACAGATCTGAGAAGGTCTTGGGGAGAACCATCGAAGTCAGGTTTCACAGCCTTGAATAGCTTAGGTCTAATGGTGAGGAAGGGTGAGTACAGACCATCCGTGGCCTGAGACGCCATGGATTCCGGTGGAAACCCGGTGAAATAAGGTGGGAGACGATTAGGGTTCCAGGAAGGTTCGAGAGGATTTGAGAGACGAAGGGGTTCAAAGGCGGCGTTTCAGACGAAATGAATTAGGTTAGGGGGGGTTTGGAGATTAAAAAAGGAAAGGGGAACTTATGGCCGTTGATCAAAACGATCAACGGCCTGGATCAAAGGGGAGCCGGGTGGGTTTTTTAATCGGGTCAGGGGTCGGGTAATTTAGGGATTGGGTTGGTTTAATTTGCGGCAGAATTGGGTCAAATTAAGGGACAAAATTGAAAAGAAATGGGGGTTGTAATTGAAATAGAAATGGGCTAAATATTAAATAGCCAATTTTCCCCTTTTATTTTATAAAAATAGTGAAAAATAATTTTAAAAGCAAATTAAAAGTACTGAGCTAATTAATAATACATAAATATTAATTTAAAAATACTGGAGCTAATTTTATAATTATAAAATACTATTAATCGCAAAATAGGCTATAAATGCAATTATATGCAATTTAGCTTTAAAAATACCAAATAAATTTGTAAAAATATACAAAAATCACCTTAATTATATTTTGTTGTAAATATGAGAATAAAATAAGTTATTCACATAAAGGATAGTTTTGGGGAATAATTACTGATTTTTGTACTGCTAAAATGGACAATAAATTGATTTTAAAATCTTCAAAAATTAGGGAAAAATACCAAAAGTCTTGGGCATGCTTATATATGTATGTACATGCTATTGTGGAAGTATTTTGTATATAAAAATACCTAGGGAAAAATTGGGTATCAACAGGTACTCGGTTGAGTAAGGCACCGGGTGCCAGTCGCGGCCCATCGGTTTGGATCGTGACAAAAGTGGTATCAGAGCAGTTTTGTCCTAGGGAGTCTACAAGCCGTGTCTTGTAGAGTCTTGTTTATGGGTGTGTCGTGCACCACACTTATAAGCAGGAGACTACAGGGCATTTAGGACTGTCACTCTTTCTTCTTACTCTAGATCGTGTGGTAGAGCTTAGTTGTAAGAACTCAATTTCCTAAACTCTATCTTATTCGTAATACATTGATACCTACATTGAGAAAGACGGTTGATAAGGGATTGAATGTGGCTATGGAAGAGTTGAGTCAGAGGAACTCAATTTTTGCATCATGTTTATGATGGATAAATATGAGGTATTCAGCAGATCATGTGTGTACTAAGACGTGTAAGCCTCTTGACAAGGAACCTTAAGGCAAGAATATTTATCCACCTTCATGGTGAAAGACAATGAGAGATTCGAAAGATAAATACAAGTTTCAAGAAGTAAAATAAGCAAGGTGAAGAAAGGTACAAGGCACCCAGCTAATGAAGATTATCAGTATTACAGTTCCGGCAGAAAAATATAAGCATTGTGAGTTACCCTCAACAGCAACAGAGGTATGTATAATTGGCCACACCCATCTCAGTTATACCCTATTGGGAGCTAATAGACATAGTTTAAGAGAAGGATGAGTTATCAGGATCTGGCTGGGGATATAGTAACCCAAAATAGTGGATGGATTGCCAGAGTTAGTTGACATTTCCGAAGGATAGTGCAAACGTGGTAATAGATCTCCTAGTGAGAAACCCAGATGGCGCAATCTAAAATAGTACAGCTAGACATGAGTGCTACAAAGATAGGCACTGAAAGCCTGGAAGGAGATAAATACTACCTTAGTGTGGCTCCCATCCCTAGTAAAGCGAAAATGTTGAGCAAACCGAAGAGCCAATTAATGAAGAAAGGGGAGCAAAAGCAAAAGAATGTCTTGTTAAAGGTTTCAAAAGAAAGAGATAAGCATAAATATTAGCAGGGAAATAAGAAGAGAGATAGGAAGCATTATGAGTAAGATGTGATACATGGATGACAATGGTAGATCAATAAGATGACAGTATTACAGAGTTATAGTCAAGTGAAGGAAAAGGCGAGAGGTGACAGGCCTTAAGACAACAAAAGAATATAGGCCATAAGGTCATAACCTCATTTCGAGAAATAAGTTCGTGACTCCAACGTGATTACCAGAAAGAAAAGTTAGAACCCAGAGTAATAGAAATCAGTATCGACTGGTGAGCAAGATAAACTAAACATGAATTAGTGACTGAGTGATTTGATAATGGTCAGCATCATGAGAATTATGGATTGCATTTCGTTAATAATAGAATGGACAAACTAAGAAGATTCATGAGAAATTCAGAGAATGGTCATTTAGGAAGACGCTTTCCTAAAGCGAGCAAAGTTAAGCTTAAGGAACTGTATGTGCCAGTTACACTAAGTGTCACCCTCATGAGTAAGGAATTTTGTTATCCTTGGTATAGAAGGATTACCGCAAGGCGAGTAAGGGTCATCTATGATGTGAAAAGACGCCATAATCTTAGTACTTCCCCAAAGGGGGGAATATGGAGTGATGTGGCATTAAGTCAGAATTAAGTGGTTGTAGTAACTATGGAATGATAAAGGAAGAATGCGATAAGACTGAGAAAGGGATAAGATTGCACTTATCCAAATCCTACAGGTATGTTGCGTTTCTAGAATATTATGCAAGTACGATGTCAAGGAAAGGAAGCAGGGTTCCGACCCGGGATGTTTTTGATAAATAAGGAACTAATGCAAGAGGTAAGTTAAGATAAAGGAATCCCAAGAAAGATTACTCGAAATATTGATATGAGAATGGGACAACGAGTAGTTAGTAGTTGATTCAGGAAGAGCCCAGTTATGGCTAGGCAAGAGGATAAAGACAAATCAACAGATCAATTCAAAATAAACATAGTGAAGCCCGACATGGGGAGTTCAGTCTCGCAGATATGACATCGGAACCCTTGGGAAATATTCGGATAGGAGTTGGGGTAGTTAAAGGTATCGTATGATTATTACAGAAACAAAAGAGAGTACCACTGGGAAGACTGTCAAAATATCAGTTCAGGAGCAACCCCACTAGCACAAAGGGTGTGCAGATAAGTAACTACAGATAAGTATAGGCAAGGAAGGACATCAGAAGGTTAGTCGAGTATGCAATGTAATAAGCTCACATCTTTACAAGAGTCAGAGGGTCCTCCCTAAGTACTACAATGAAAGACTAGTTGAGGAAAATAAGGAAGAAGGCTTCAACCTAAACTCAGTGACCTAAAAAGGAAATGGTCTTATAACAACAGTCTCAAAAAAACATTGTATACACTCCAAAAGAAAGTGACACCTACCGTGGCTAATGAACAGGAGTAAAATCAGAAGTGATATTCAAGATGATATGAGTTGTATGGAATTCCAATATGTGTGGACACTAGGATAAGTGAAGTATGGATGCAACAAGGGCAAAAAGACCAGGAAAAGTAATAGCTTACGTTCAAAGAAAGCTAAGATAGAATGAAAGGAATTATTCGATCAATGATCCAGAGTTGGTTACGTTATGAACCACTTAAGAGTTCGGAGTATTATCCATGCAGTATATATATTGACAATCATACAGCCATAGAAGGTTCAGGCATAAGTTAAAAGGAAGAATTGTGCCCAGGGCATAGACAAAGGATTGAATTATTAGAAGATTGTTTCGTGGATACTCCATAGCGCCCATGAAAGGCTAAAGTAATAACTAATACCATGAGCCGCAGATCAGTAGATAGCTTAAGCCTACATAAAGGCTTACCAGAAGAAAGAGGAAACTAAAGAGTTACATCAAGTAAGTAAATCAGGAATCTGATTATTGGACCCAAAAAATTATAGAAATCATGATTGAGAACATTACAGGATCACTCTAAATATGGGAGGTACAAGAGAGATAGTACAACAGCCATATTCTATTACGGCTTTACCATAAAGCTAATTAGAAAAGTACCAGCCTCATAAGAAGTCAGTATGAATCTCCCAATGGATCGTGTGTGCACCAGAGGTGCAAGTATTATAATAGATCTTCAAGTCGTGGAGGTGATTTATACCTATGTGGAAGAGAGGTCGTGAAAGAGCTAAAAGATATTACGCAAGATTTTAAGGTAAGTAAGGTAAAGATGAACAACGTACACGATACTCAAATGCAGAAGGTTGTGAACAGTCCATACTTCAGATAGCAGGCTAGAAGCACGGGGATTCAGTATCCAGGAATAATAGCGGCATCGTCAATCCCAGCCTATGGTTTCTAGGTATTGAGGAGGCTAATTAAGAAAGTAAAGGGGAGTTAGAGACGATACGATGTCTCGCTTGATATTTCAGAATAACACAAGAAAATCTATGGTGCAAGAAAGTTGAAGGAAAATTGCGAGTAGTATAAATAGATATGTGTAGGTCGCAAGCTAAAGTATGGTAAAGCGACAAGGTTTTAGGGAGACAGGAGTAAAAATAAGAAAAAGGCAATTGTGAAGATGGTGATAATGGATAATTCCTCGGGGTTAAGCCCGTGAAAACAAGAGAGCTTATGGTGTCTCTAAGTTATGTAAAGTTCAGTATATCCTGGATGAACTCAAAGGAGTCTAAGACTAATAGCATTTAGAAGAGACGGAATGATGCTCTGGTGGTAGAATAAGGGTGTAATTGTGATAAATAAAGGATGACATTTGGTCCTTCGATTGAGTAATGAGTTTATTAATTGTACAGGATTAAAATACCAACGTAAGGCAAATCACATTGGGATGACTATGATATGAAATAGGGCTATGGAAGTACAGTATCGCCCCCAAGTGGATCAGGAAAATCACTTCAAATGTTCCACGATGCAACGTAAGCCCTAGTGGCACGATATTACGTAAGAAGTTTCAAGTTATCAGTGCTATATTGTAGATCAATATTGAGGCAAATCATAATGGATGGACAAAAGTCACAAAGTATGAGCTGAGATTAGGTCGTCATTCTTAAGATGAACGGTAATGAGGAAGCATTAAAGGACTTAGATTTATACATATGGGATAAGCAACAAGAGTAAGCTAGAATTTGGTAGCAGATCTCTGCAATGATAAATCAAAGTTTATGGTATAGTATGACCTACCTAGATGCAGTAAAATCGTGCGGACAGATAATCTGGTCTATGAAACAAGACGTAGCAATATTCGTAATTTCAACAAAGTACCGAGCAAAGAACTTTAGTATACATACAAATGCCCAGAGGGACATTTTATCAAGCTCTGTATATGTTTGCTAAGTGAGGCCTAGACATTGGATAGAAGCTAGAGAAAAAAAAAGAGTCGCATAGGCGCACTTACAAGGTTATGGTCGTACAGGCTGCATGATAGAAGGTAGCAACAGTTATGAGATTGGAAGGATTCCGAATACAAGTCGTGGTGTGAGAAAGAGGCCAAAAGGGGGGAATCCCTAGCCTTTGGGATTCATTCACAAAACAATTGCCTAAATGGCAAGAGGAGTACTAAAGTATTCGCAAGAGCTATGGGTTATGAGAATGATAAGTGCATCAGTCAACATTCGAGGACGAATGATCCAAAGGGGGGGAATAATGTTACACCCCATATTTTCGTACGTGAAAGTGTGCCATAATAAATTGATGAAAGCTCGGAAATGAGGTGTTACATCCCGCATTTTTGTACGTTCAAGTTTCGTCGTAAGTTAATCGACGTAAGCTCGGGAATGAGATTATTTTGGGATTATAAGTATAATGATATTTCAAACAAGTACTGAGTAAATTTGTGAAGGTGTGAGGGTAAGAAAATCAAAGAAAATAAGTTTCGTTGAAGTTTGGCAATTTGAGATAAAATACGCCCCGAGCTATAATACCCCGTATTTATGGACTTGTGCCATACAAGGTACTACATGACCATGATAGTAGGGTACATAAAGTGCGTCAAGTGAGTAGTATTTTAAGTAAGTTGAGACAATTCTTAATTATGTGAATAATTGATTAATTATTGGATTAGTGAGTGATTAATAAGTTAATTAAGGAAAATGGGTGAAATTTGGATAAGTTTATGGAGGTTAACTTGGCAGCCCCCCCAATTTAAAATTTATGAATCTTATATATGGGCTAAAGGTGTCATATTTATATATACTATGTGTCTTAGTCACCTTGCAAGGTGAGGCCCACAAACCTACAAAGATAAGGGGTCTTCTTACCTCATCAAGGGATGTATATTGCCAAGTAACGATTGAATCTCTTTAATTCACAAAAATTAAGATGTTTTACATCTACCCAGCAATGGATTTTCAGCAATTATACTACGTAATGTTATAGCATCGGGATTTTTGCGAGTCTAAGGGAGTACGGTGCAATCATTCTCAAAGAATGTCATACGGATTTTCCCCTACTTTGATCCGCCGTTACATGTTTTGTCACAATCAACGTGTGTTGGAGGGATTGTCAAGAGAATGTGTTCAGGTATGTTAAGGCTATCCCTTCTTTCTTTTTGGCATGATCCATACGACAAAACGAAACGAGCAAATACACAACTTCCATAAATTACTCTATTCGTAGAAATGCTAAAGATGTGTATATTCTTATTCTCCCATAAGTCTTATTATTCCATCGTCTGTTCATGGGTCTCAGAAAAATACGTATTTGATAAAGTTTGTCCGAAAGGCATATTGAGTTTTATGGAATTCCGAGAAAATCTTATTAACGTATTTCCTATGCATTTCATGCATTTATACATGTACACTGACCCATGACTCAGATGGCGTTATATATGCGTATATATGTATATATATGTAGGATATGGAAAAAGGTTACGGCGTTATATACGCACCACCACCTGATCAGCTGGTATACGTTGATGATTTTGCCTACAGTGGCCGAGATGATATGATGGGAAGCCCTCAGAGGCCTGATGATGTTATAAAAAATGTACCTATGCACGACATGACATTCATACGCATATGCATGACACTATAATTATTTTAGGATTTGCAAAGTTATCCAGACTCACAGATTGAGTCATTTACTCTATATTTCTTCCATGTTTGTTATGTACTTATTTATGTGCCTTACATACTCGGTACATTATTCGTACTGACGTCCCTTTTTCCTGGGGACGCTGCGTTTCATGCCCGCAGGTCCCGATAGACAGGTCGAGAGCCCTCAAAGTAGGCTATCAGCTCAGCGGAAGATGTTGGTGTTGATACCCAATTTTCCCCATGTATTTTTATATACTCAAAATAGCATGTATATGCATATATAAGCATGCCCAAGAATTTTGGTATTTTCCCTTATTTTTAAAGTTTTTAAAAGCAATTTATTGTCCATTTTAGCAGTACAAAACCAATAATTGTCCCAAAAAATTATCCTTTTGTGATTAACCTATTTTTATTCTCATATTTACACCAAGATATAATTAAGATAATTTTTGCATATTTTTTACGCATTTGTTTGGTATTTTTAAAGCTAAGTTGCATATAGTTGCAATTATAGCCTATTTTTACGATTAGCAGCATTTTACAATTGTAAAATTATTTTCAGTATTTTTAGATTAATATTTATACGTTATTATTAGTCCAGTACCTTTAGTTTGTTTTAAAATCTTTTGTTAACTATTTTATAAAAAATAAAAGAGGGAAAATTGGCTATTTAACAAACAGCCCTTTATTATTTCAATCCTAGCCAATTTAACCACACCCCCCATCAGATTTAATTGGCCCAATACCCAATTAAAACACCCCAGCCCAATCCCTAATATAACCCGGCCCAACCCCGATTTAATCTGAGCCGTTGATCAAATAAGATCAACGGCCCAGATTACCTTTCCTTAATTAAAGTTCTAACTACCCCCTACCCCTTATACTTCACTGTCTCTCATCTCTCTACTCTCTCTCTCTCTATCTCTAGTCTCTTCTAGAGACTTCTGTCTCTTCCCCTTCTCCAACGAACCCCTTCATCTTCTCCGGCGACCTTCTCCACCGGAGACCATGGATTCCTCACCCTCTGCCTCGTATGGTTCTCTCATGCCGGTAAATGTCATCCCTAAGGCCCTCGAACGGCGAGGACCCGTCTACTCACACCCATGGTGTTCCTGTTTGCTTCAGGCCTCCGAAGTTTGACTTCGAGGGAGGACTGTGACCTTTGAGGCTCGAACCAGTAACGTTTGAGGTTCTTCTTATCTTCTCTGAGGTTTTCTTTGAAACCCTAATGTTTGGAACCTCCGATTCTTTTAGATTTACAGTAGATCTACACATATTACGAGTTATTATGATGTTTCCTTTAAAAAACTTTCTATTTTTCTGAACGGACCTTCACTTTTAACTAGGGTTCCGAAACCCTTTCTCAAAATGGTTTTCTTTATCGATTTTTAACACTATCTCATGATTTTCCTTCATATTTACCATTGTTGAAGTCTTTTCCTTGTGATTGGGTCAGTATATGTGCTTGATTATCACGAATGGCTTGAAATTCTAGTGATTCTACTCTATTTTCCCATTAGGGTTTATGGCTCTTCGTCGCCTTTGCATGTATCATGTCTACTCTATTGATTCATACTAGTATCTGTGTGAAACCCTAATTTTTAGACTTAGAACCCTGAAAGCTGCTCTTTTTTCCTGTGTGCTTGCATTTGCGTTCATGTTTCACTAATCTTTACCCTATGCTGTTTGTCTTTGGGTTCATCTCGATCCCTGACTCACATGACTCCTAATGTTATATACCAGGGTTTCTGATTTTTGTCTAATGTGTGTTTATTCCCTTTAAATCAGTATTTTGCCACTTTGAATCCTTGAATGATTGTGACTAGTACTTTACTGATTTTGTGTATTTTCCTTTAACCATGATACTTTCCTTAGAACTCTTTGCTGATTTCATGTATTTTCCTTTAACTGTGATACTTGCCTTAACACTCTTCACTGATTTTGTGAATTTCCTTACTTGTTGACATCTGCCTTAACTGATAACTGATTCCCTGCGATACTAGGGGATCTATTACTGATTTCAAAATGATACTCTGCCTTATTTTATGTGCAAGCATGTCGCCAATTGATTCTTACTTTCCCTAATTCATATGTTCTGTACTTGGTCCTAATCACACGCCTTATTCTTTACTACTCTATGTAAGATTGAAATTAGTCTTTCAATTAGTCTCTTTCCTTATTTGTCGCCCTGGTAGCCGTTTGAACTAGGACTCCCCAATTAAAGGGGAATACTTACATTGATTGGGATTCTGATTGTATTTACTTCCATAATTACACTACACTTTACTTCTTACCTTATTTTTCTACTCGTTTCCAGAACTATAAATACTCTACTCTTTCATTAGCAAGACACACACAGAGACACACATCACTGAATACTCTCAATTCTACATTCTCTTGTGCTCTTTCTCTCTTGCTCTTTTGCTCTATTGTTGTTCTCTGCTCTTGCCTATTATTAGCCGGTTGTAAGCCAAGGCTAAAATTGTGTTATCACTTTATCTTTGCGTCCTGCTCTTGCTCTATACTGGTATGTCCTAGTTTCAATTCAAAGCTCCAACAACAATGTGATTCTCTATTTGTTTCAGTTCTTACAATTTCTAGTTTGCTTCTATTTGTGGTTCTTTTGCGAAATCTGTAATTAAAATGTATTACTAGCATGTTATTATGTCTTCCCTTCCCTTTGGATTAGTATACCCCCTTTATGTGTGTTTCCAAGCATGACTTGAATACTTATCCCAAATCCCTATCACCCCTCTATGTGGTTGTTCTTCATATCTGTAATTTTTCCTATGACTATGCCTGAAAGTGTTTGAGCTAGTCCTAGGCCTTCGCTGGGTTACAATTTTGTCCTATGTGTCCCTAACCCCACTATCCCTGTTGGTGTTTGCTGGACCTGCCTTGGTTCTGTGGTCTTTGGCTGTGTATGAATATATTTTTGGAGGTGCTGTGTCTAGGTTGTTGCTTATTACTTTATTCTCTTCAAAAAAAACTGTTTTACTAAACAGACTCTCTTTGTTTAACGAAATGTTTTAAGTGAAATTCCTTTCAACACTGTCAAAACATTTTCGAACTCTCTTGCACTTCACTTTATTCCTAGATACTTAAGTTCCACCCCTCAGTGTGAGCACTGCTTTGGGGACCTCCTGAGTACCCTCTGAACTCTGACACACTGAGGCTGGTATCTCCACACTGCACATGTTTAACTCCTGGTTACTAAGTCTGGGCGTGAGCATGGCCCAAGAGCCCTCGAGGTCCTTAGGGAACTTTGGCACACCCAAGCTATGAAAGGCTATTTTGGCAGTAAAGTTTGGAGGATTTGGGCCTACTGAAGGCTCCCTATAGAATAACTTTTTATTTTTTTTATTTCATTACTGTAATTTAGATACTACTGGTTTGTAATAATTTTTAAATGAATGAATGGGGGCTGAATAGTGAATATGGGGGAGGGGTATGCATGTTTATTTCTATGGGTAGAAAACATGTTTATAGGTTTTTATTTACCTATTTGCGCAATAGATAACCTGCTTAGGACATGCATTTCATATGTTAGAAATCCTATTTTAGGTCTTTTATTCTCAGCATATTATTGTACTCACTTCGTAATCTTAATTATTAAGAAACTGTCACTACTGTATTGGCATAGTAGAGATCATGTTTTAGGAACTCTTCTGTGCATTAGACATCCTGCTGCTTAGAGTTTTATACTTATCTGGATTGCAATTGTCAAAACGCCTATTAGCATGCTTAATCCAATAATAAAGTACTATGTGTATCCTTTCTTTTAAATCAGAATCAAATATGCATGTCCACTCTTTAAGACAATCAGACAATGTATATGACGTCTAGGCAAACTTTAGGCCTAATAAGAATCTATTAATCATGTGGTTACCAGTTTAAGAATAATTAGCCTCTTTTAATTTTGAACTCTGCTGCTCCCATTCTTATTTTTGATTCTCCGAACTTCACTCTGTTTTACTAAACTCTCGCCCTACTTTGAAATGATCTCGAAATTATGTATCTGTTCTACTATGTTCTACTAGGTTACCCCTTTTCTGCCCAGAATCGTGCTATTATTTCAAAATATTTATCATACGTCTCGTCAAGTTAATGTATCTCCATGCCTTTATTCTATTTACAAAGAATGTTTGAACGATTTTATCTATATTTTCACTAACTCCTAAACTGCTGTATACATCTAAATCCTACTACTGTCCCAAGTCATATTTCTGAAAACCGAGCATTTTTCAAGTCACTTAGTCTTAATTAAGCTTCTGCTTTCACTGAAACTCACTGTTTTATTTCAACATTCCGGCTTTTAAAACTCTTGTCTTTGAGACCTTAAAGTTTGAGACGTGCTAATTATGAGTTCACTTGTGGACGGATCTTTGAGCCTCTATGTGCCTTTGTATGTTCCCTTTATGTGCAGTCCTATTTGTTATGTATGTCGCTTAGCATTTTCGCCTTTAAAATTAAGGGTTCAGCCTAGTCCCCACCACGTAGGAATAGTGGTCCTAAATACCCTCCAGGTCTTATAGGGCAGGATGGGTAATAGCACGCAATAAGTATTCGTGACCAACTCACGCGTTTAATAACCTTTACGGGGTGGAAAGGGTAGAATATGGATATGATGACCACGCGATAACACCACGTGTATAAATGGTTACCGGGTGTTATGCGGGGTGATCCATATTGATTATAAACCTAGGACCCCCCTTTCCCTTTATTTTTTTTTTATTTATTGTTTAAATATTTTCTTGAAACTTCTACCCTCTTTATCTCTCCTCAAATTTCCATTTTACTTGCAATATTATGTGAAAACTCCCTCTATTTGAACCCTTATTTGCTTACTTGTTAAGTGAAGTCACAATTGTATCATGGCCGGGAACCACACTAGTGGATCTTGAGGGGTGCCTAACACCTTCCCCTCGAGATAATTTCTAGCCCTTACCCAAACTCTGGTTTGCAAACTCAAAAAACCCTTTTTTTGTGTCCTAATGCACTTAATCATTAGGTGGCGACTCTTCAAATTCCAAAACAAAACCCAAATCCCAAAAGGGAAAAGAGTTGTCCTCCCAAATGTCGTAAACCCGATTTCGCCTTTAAGAAGAAAAAGGGGGCATCGACAGCATGGCGACTCTGCTCGGGATTTTCTTTTAGGCTTTTACCATTACATGTTATTTGTGACTTTATTACTTCTTTATTGCTTTTATTTAATGTCTTTATTTCTCTTCTACTTCGAAACCGACTTGGCTTTTGTTTTCTTTTCTTGCTTTTACCGCTTTCCTTCGGTACTATTGTAATCATGAGTAATTATTGTAATTTTTATTTTATGAACGTGCAAATACGTGACAATTTGTTCCATTCTTGTAATTGCATCTTCAACATCATATTCTACTCGTTCCAAACAAATACCATAGCAACGCTTATAATGAGTGGTTGCGCCCTTCCAATATATCACCCCTTAAATTTGGTAAAGGCGTATTTGCGGTAAAACCAGTCGATCAGCGGTGCAGTCGACGGTTCCGTGCCTTTTCCTCTTGAGTTGTCCGCTCAAGGGTACCGGTCTAATACCCCATAGAAACCTTACTCTGTTTTAACTGCGCATGCATCACTGTCAAACCTAGTCGAGTCAGTTATGTTGTCCACATAATGACTCTTTAAGATAGCCTTGTCCAAAGTCCACTGGGTTTCCTTGGAACCCAAACGGACGCCACCATATTCTGTGCATTTATTTGGAGAACTAAATGTCGTTTATGCTAATTATTGGTTTAAATAGTCGAGTCCGGCGGGGTAAGGGCCTAACACTTTGTTTTGCAGAAATGAGGCACGAAGCCCCCAGATTTGGCATGGTAACCAACATTCACCCAAGGTTGCTAAGCTGGTGGGAAGACCTTCACTCCAGCGATCAGGCTCTCGTCCGTAAATACTTGGGAAATTTGCCTTCCCTTTTGGAAATCCAGCCCGACAACAAAATCATAGAGGCTGCAACCTAATTCTGGGACAGTGATAGATCAGTGTTTCGCTTCGGGGACCTTGAAATGACCACTTTGCTCGAAGAAATAGGAGGGTTAGCTGGTGTTCCTTGGGAGACTCCGGGTTTGCTTATGCCAGAAAATCGCAAGGGTGGGGGTTTCCTCAAGATGATGGGACTGAACAAAAACCCAGACTTGACTTGTTTGAAGGACTCTTACATTCCTTTCGAATATCTATACGAGAGGTACAGCCATAGCAAGTCCTACCGCACCTACCCAGATGAATTTGCCCTCACCTCATTGGGGCATATCCACAGAAGAGTCTTCATCTTCATATTCTGCTTTTTGGGGATGTTAGTATTTCCCATGAAGAAGGCTAGGATCCATACCAGACTAGCCATGGTTACCAAGACTCTAATGGAAGGGATTGGCGGGCAGCCTTTCAGCATAGTACCAATGATTGTCGCAGAGATATACCGAGCCCTAGAAAAATGTCAGCAAGGGGCCAATCACTTTGAGGGCTGTAACTTACTACTCCAACTCTGACTCATGGATCACCTCCAAAGGGGTGAATATCGGCAAGAGATCCTATGTAGGGACTGGGATGATCATATCGCCTTCCATCATCCAAGGCAAATGAACTATGTGCCTAACATGTTCTCTCAACCAGAAGACGCTAAAGGATGGGTAGAGTTGTTTGAAAATCTGAAAGAAGACCAAGTGCAGTGGATGTTCGAATGGTTCCCTACTAAAGAGTTCATTGTCCGATCTCGGGATGCACCGTTTCTTATTCTCATCGGCCTGAGAGGAACTTATCCTTATGTCCCTCTCCGAGTCATGAAACAGGCAGGACGGAAGCAGGTTATACCAAAGGTCGATAAAATGGGTCATTTCAGGGCCGATTTTCAGGATGACGATAGCCCTCATAAGTGCCAAGCTCAGCACATGTGGCACTGCAAAATCATACTGGGAAGAGACTCTATTGAGCCGGATAGATACCACGCCGGTTGTTCGCCATACTACTCAGGTTGGCTGGAAGATGATCATGAAGGCTTGGGACAACCAGGGTTTGCTCGAGGTCACAGGGTCATCGATGAAAAGGCTGAGGAGCGATTTAAGTACAACCAATTGCGTAAGAGGATTCGGGAGCACGAGAATGAACACCGGGAAATTCAAGAAGCTCATCAAAAGTTGATCGAGGAATGGAAGGATATGGCTATCAGCGCCAACAAACGACTAGGGTATTTGGAGCGAGGTTTGGTAGAATTGGAAAGGAAGTTCATCCAAAGGATCGAAAACTGCCAGAATGCTGAGGGAAGCGAAGAAGGGCACTTGGCTAGAGCTTACTTGCTGCTGGGACTGCGTGAGCTGGTGAAGCTGTTCGATGTAGCTAAAGATGCCGAGTCTGGGGAAGGTCTTTCTGGGACCAAGTAGTTAGGAGTCTTTCTTTTGCTTTAATGTAATAAGGCCCACGGCCATTAGCAACATTTTTATTTTTTCTGCTATTTTAGTGTTGTTTTGGGATTCGTCTTATTTGTTATCAATAAAATGAGGCATTTGGCATTATAAGTTTTCCAAATCAACTTGTCGCTAGGCCTACCTCGGGCACAACGAGGCACCCAAATTAGGACACGATTTATATTCTTGCACTATGTGTTTAAATATTGCAACGCTTTCTTCTCAAAATCCTTACTGACTTGTTACCTTTTTGTTTTTACTTTTGTTTTATTCCCCTCCCCAAAAGGTTAGTTCGTGCACTCTGGCATCATCATCCTACTCCATAAGATCTAAGGGCCCTCCACCTCCTCCTCCTCCGAGTCCTATCAGAAACAAGAACAAGGGAAAAATGGAAGACTTGAGCAACATCAGGAAGGAGAGCTCGGTTGAAAGGGTAGAGACTTCTCAGGGTATTCAGGTTTCCAAGGAAAGTGCCTCCCAGCTTGAACAAAAGTTATTGAAATTTCAGGAAGAACTGGACCAAGTTCGGAACTTGGCAAACTTATCATTTTCCCTCACTACCCCGGATGTCAATGCTCCAAATCCTACACC
>NW_017677661.1:0-28431 GCF_001879085.1 Nicotiana attenuata
TGAGAACCGCCAGATGTGGATCATCGAACTGCCGGGCCTTTATCTGCCCTAATAATGAAGACTGAGCAACCACACACACAAGAACCCGACTGAGCTCCGAAATGTCCAACCTCACAAGTCTGTTAGCCAAGGACTGAATATCCAAAGCTAGTGGCCTCTCCTCTGCTGGAATGAATACCGAGCTACCCATACTCTCTGCTTTTCTGCTTAAGGCATCTGCGACCACATTTGCCTTTCCCGGGTGATAAAGAATGGTGATGTCATAATCCTTCAGTAACTCAAGCCACCTACGCTGCCCCAAATTGAGATCCCTCTACTTGAACAAATGTTGTAAGCTGCGATGATCAGTATAGACCTCACATGACGCCCCATACAGGTAATGCCTCCATATCTTAAGAGCATGAACAATCGCCGCCAACTCCAGATCGTGCACAGGATAATTCTTCTCATGAATCTTCAGCTGACGGGAGGCATATGCAATAACTCGCCCCTCCTGCATCAATACACAACCCAGGCCAACGTGTGAAGCGTCGCAATATACAGTATACATCCCTGAACCGGAAGGTAACACAAGAACCGGTGCTGTAGTCAAGGCTGTCTTGAGCTGCTGGAAGCTTGCCTCACAATCATCGGACCAATGAAAAGGAGCCCCCTTCTGGGTCAATCTAGTCAGAGGTGATGCAATAGATGAAAAGCCCTGCACGAATAGTCTGTAATAACCTGCTAACCCCAGGAAACTCCTGATCTCGGTCACTGAAGTAGGGCATGGCCAATTCTGAACTACCTCAATCTTCTTGGAATCCACCTTAATACCCTATCCTGACACAACATGCCCCAAAAATGCCACCGACTCTAGCCAAAACTCACACTTGGAGAACTTATCATATAGCTTCTGCTCTCGCAATGTCTGAAGCACTACTCTCAGATGTTGCTCGTGCTCCCCCAGGCTACGTGAGTATATCAAAATGTCGTCAATGAAGACGATGACAAAGGAATCAATATAAGGCCTGAACACCCTGTTTATCAAGTCCATAAATGTCGCTGGTGCATTAGTCAAGCCGAAGGACATCACCATAAACTCATAATGGCCATATCTAGTCCGGAATGCAGTCTTCCGAACATCCGAGTCCCGAATCTTCAACTGATGGTAACCCGACCTCAAGTTGATCTTAGAGAACACCCTAGCACCCTGCAACTGGTCAAATAAATCATCGATGCGAGGCAGTGGATACTTGTTCTTGACAGTGACTTTGTTCAGTTGGCGGTAATCAATGCACATCCGCATAGTCTCATCCTTCTTCTTCACGAATAACATTGGTGCACCCCAAGGCGATACACTAGGTCTAACAAACCCCTTTGCTAACAACTCCTCAAGCTGCTCCTTCAACTCCTTCGGAGCCATGCGGTACGGTGGGATAGATATAGGCTGGGTGCCTAGAGCCAAATCAATACAGAAATCAATATCACGATCCGGTGGCATGCCAGGAAGATCAAAAAGAAACACATCGGCGAACTCCCAAACTACTGGAACTGAATCAATCGTCGGAGACTCTACGGTGGTGTCCCGGACATATGCCAAATACGCCAGACACCCCTTCTCAACCATTTGCCAAGCCTTCAGGAAAGAGATAACCCTGCTAGATATATCAATGGTGGAACCCTTCCACTCCAACCCTGGCAACCCTGGCATCGCCAAAGTAACAGTCTTGGCATGGCAATCTAGGACGGCGTGATGTAGAGATAACCAATCCATGCCCAGGATGATCTCAAAGTCGATCATGTCAAGTAACAGGAGATCTGCTCTAGTCTCAAAACCACAGAATGTGACCACACAGGACCGGTAGATTCGATCCACAACCACAGAGTCGCCCACAGGAGTGGACACGTGAACAGGAGTGCCCAAGGGCTCAGGAGTAATAACCGAAAAACGAGCAAACAGAGATGACACATGAATAGGTGGACCCTGGATCAAATAATACCGAAGCATCTCTGCTGTAGACGGAAATGATACCTGTGATAACGGCATCTGAGGCCAATGCATCTGAACTGGCTGGAATAGCATAGAATCTGGCTGGAGCGTTGGCTGGCTGGCCTCCACCTGTCTGAGCAGTAGCCGGCTGACCACTCCCTGTCTAACCACCACCTCTAGGACGGCCTCTACCACCCTGTCCCCCGCCCATAGGCGGCTGGGCAACTGGTGCTGAACCTATAGGCTGCTGGCCCTACTGTACTGACTTGCCCCGAAGCCTGGGACAGTACCTCCTCATGTGACCAAGATCTCCGCACTCAAAACAACCTTGCGGTGCGGCGGCCTGCTGTCCCGATGGCTGACCATGATGGCCTGTAGACCCACTAGAACAAGCCTGAATAGCCGGTGAACGGTATAAACCCTCCGTCATGGCACTGAAGTAAGAATCAGAAGAACCCTGAGGACCTGAATACCCATCGGAGGAACCCTAAATAGCTGGTGGGCGATAAGAACTCTCTGGCATGGCGTTGAAATAGGGACGCGATGGAGCACCCCGAGCAGGTGGTGGTGCCGAATATGGGGGCCTGCTGGGCTGTCCCCTCCCAAACTGACCTCTGCCCCTAGCCGGGGCACCTCTGAACTCTCCGAAGAACCTAGCCCTCTTATCCTGCTGCATCTGCTCTCTACCCCTCAGACGATAGCCTTCAATCCTCCGAGCAATCTCCACTACTAACTAATAAGGAGTCCCCATCTCCACCTCTCAGTCCATGTTGGCCCTGATGCCAGAATACAACCCTGCAACAAACCTCCGCACCCTCTCTGCGTCAGTAGGAAGTATCATCAATGCATGGTGGGATAGCTCATAAAACCTCGCCTCATAATCGGTCACGGACATCTGACCTTGCTCAAGCTGCTCAAACTGGTACCGCAGCTCTTACCTCTCAGAGGGTGGAATATACCTGTCCAGAAACAACTGCGTGAACTGACTCCAAGTGATAGGAGGAGAACCTGCTGGTCTGCCCAGAACATAAGACTGCTACCATCTGCGGGCCCTGCCCTCTAGCTGAAAAGTAGTAAAGTCAACCCCATGCGACTCCAGTATCCTCATGTTGTGCAGTCTGTCCCTGCACCTATCAATGAAATCTTGAGCATCCTCATGACGCTCGCCCCCGAAGATAGGAGGGTGAAGTCTAGTCCATCTATCCAATAACTTTTGCGGGTCACCATCCGCAGCTGGCCTAGGCTCGGGCACCGCTGAAGCGACTGGCTGAGCCCCATCTATGGGTAGAGCGCCCGGAGTCTGATACACTGCAGCTGCGTGCCCAGGAGCCTGAGCAGTAAGGGTCTGTGCTCCCCCTCCTTCCTGTGATGTATCTACTGGAAATAAACCAGCCTGAGTCATAGTGTCCATGAACCGCAGCATATGGCCCATGATCTCCTGGAAGCCCGGTGCTGTCACAAAGTCCGCCGGGATAGGCTCGGCTGCGGGCACCTCGCCCTGCTCCTCAATGATAGGGTCTCCCGCAGGATCTGCTGGTGGTGCTACTGGGATAGCTCTGGGACGCCCTCGTCCACTACCTCGGGCCGGTGCCCTCCCCCAGCCTCTGCCTCGACCTCTAGCAGCGGGGGGAGCAGCTCCTCCAGGTCCGGAACATCAGTCGTGCGTGTCCTCACCATCTGTGAGAGAATAGAAGAGGGAAACTTAGTATACCGACCACTGCACGATGGGAAATGAATAAAGAGTAGTTTCCTAACACCCTATAGCCTCTCAAAGATAAATACAGACGTCTCCGTACTGATCCACAAGACTCTATTAGGTTCGCCCATGACTTGTGAGACCTACGTGAACCTAGTGCTTTGATACCATATTGTCACGACCCATTTCCAAAATAGATCATGATGGCGCCCAACACCATTGTTAGGCAAGCCAACGCGAAAATATAATTAAGTACTCATTCTTACTTATACCAAAATAAGTGCAGCAACTCATTAAGTTAAAGTCAAACCCGGAATGAACAGTAATGTGCCAAAAATAGTTATACAACCCAAAAATAATAGTCTACTAACGTGTGTGCCAAGACCTGGTGTCACAAGTAATGGGCAACTAGTAGAATGTACAAAAGAATAAAACTATCCTGCTGTCCGAGATAGAATAGACAGCAAAAGTAAAGAAAGACTCCATCAAGTTGTTGAATGGCACAGGAAGGGAGCATCTCACCGTGCAAGTCTCGAACTATGAATCAGGGGCGTGCACCAGACTGATAGCCAGATGTACCTGCCTCAGATCCTGTACAGTTAAGTGCAGAAGTGTAGTATGAGTACATAAGCAATATGTACCCAGTAAGTATCCCGTCTAATCTCGAAGAAGTAGAGACGAGAGGTCGACTTGATACTTACTAGGGTCAAGTAATGTAATGAGGTGTTATGCTAAGCATGGGAATCACAGATAATCAACAGTTTGTAGCAAGAGATAATAAGTCATGTTCTGAACAATTTTTCGGTCAAAAAATTACATTTCAAGTATTTAGCAGGACAAGTCATGGATGAGATTTCACATAGATATCATGCGCACATTATGCCGAGGTCGACGGCCCGATCCAACAGAAAAATAAACTGTGCACTGCCAGAGGGTCGAATGGCGCGAACCATAGATGCATCTAGAAAACACATGAATGTGCATTTATTTCCAAGTAAATTCATTCAAGTGTCCAACAAGTGTATACATTTGCTTATATTCCTTTCCAAGTCTCTAGCATATCCTAAGTGATCACATTAGCAAGAAAATATAGAGTATTCACAAATATAGCATGATACGGGTCCTACACTACCCGGACAATTAACATAATAGTAGCTACGCACGGACTCTCGTCACCTAGTGCGTACGTAGCCCCCGCATTTAGTAGCAAATTACTCAATTATTACACCTATGGGGACAATTCCCTCTTACAAGGTTAGAAAGGAGACTCACCTCGCTCCAAAGTGCACTTCCAATACCAAGAACGAGCCCAAACCCTCAATTCGGAGCCGAACGATCCCAAACTAGTTAAATGAGGTAGGAACTAGTCAATATAAGCTCACAAGATCGAATTCTATCTATTTAAGCAATTTCCCAATCATTAACACAAGTTTCCTAAAATCCAACCCCGGGCCCACGTGCCCGGATTCCGAAATTTTTCGAAGGAAATTGTTCACTATAACCTAAGGATCAATAATATATGATTTCTAATTCATCTCATAACAAAATTCGTAGTTAAAACTAGCTTTTGTTAAAACCCTAGGTTTTGCTCTAACCCCTTGATTTTACCTAAATTCTAGTGTTTAATCTACCTAAGACACAAGTATTAGACTAAGAATAGGTGGGATAAACTTACCTTAAGATGCTAGGTGGAAGTCTTCTCTCAAAAGCTCCCAAAATCGCCAATGGAGGAGTGAAAAGTGGCAAAAATGACTTAGAACCCGTATTAAATGAAGCTCACTGCTTCGGCGATTTTCGCATCTGCGGTCAAGGGACCGCATCTACGGCCCCGCTTCTACGAGAAATCGGACGCTCCTACGGAACCGGCCAAGCGGGCTGCGACCGCTTCTACGGTCTCGAAGTCGCTTCTGCAGCTTGAGAGCCGCTTCTGCGGTATTGGCCTGGCCTACCCTGGGCCACATCCGCGATAGGTAGACCGCTTCTGCGGTCTCGCACCTGCGGTCAACCAACCGCAGGTGCGGTTATGACAGAAGCAGATGCTTCAGCACTTCTCAAAAATTCCAACTTCACTCGAGCCTCGTCCGATTGACGCTCGGGCCTCCCGGGCCCCGCCCGAACATACCGACAAGTCTGAAATCATGAAACGGACCTACTCGAACCTTCAGAACGCCCGAAACAACACTAAATCTAAGAATCACCCCCTAAAACCAATTGAATCAAACTTGTGAACTTCAAGTTCTTAATTTTCCTCTAACGAGCTGAAACGCCCTTAAACTACTCGGATTGACACCAAATTTTGGCGGGCAAGTCTTAAATGTTATATTGGACCTGTACTGGGCTTCGGAACCAACATACGATCTCAATACCAACGTGATCAATCATTAATTAGTTTCTTTAAATCTTTAGAATTTCAGTTTAACAATTTCTAATAAAAATTCATTACTCGGCCTAGGGACCTTGGAATTTGATTCCGAGCATACGCCCAGGTCCCATATTTTCCTACAGACCCTCCGGCACCGTCAAAACACAAATTCGAGCCCGTTTGCTAAAAATGTTGACCAAAGTCAAACTTAGCCTTTTTAAGAAATTCTTAAGGAATCAAATGAGCATATATCAACCCAAATTCTTCCAAATCCCGAACCAACCATCCCCGCAGATCGTAAATTAGTTACAACAAGCATAGGAAGTTTTATTTGGGGGAACGAGATTCTAAATGCAAAACGACCGGTCGGGTCGTTACACCAAGGCTATTAATGCATGCATTAGTATGGTTCAAGATATAATTGTCCTTAAAGTCCCTTAAGCTAGAGAATATGGAGGGCACTTTTGTAAACAACTATGTTTTTAAAAAATTATGCAATGCATTATAATTTTAATACACCATACCAAACAGTAGATGAGAAATAATATCTGCATAACTAATGCTTGCATTACTATCCCATACATTACTAATCCCTACATTACTAATAAACCTTATTCCGCAATATTCTTATACACCCTACCAAACGACCCCTAAGGCATCAACTGCACGTCCCGTTCCTGCCTCTATCATATATATATATATATATATATATATATATATATATATATATATATATATATATATATATATATATATTTTAAAAGTGATTATAGAGTATTATTTTTTCAATTTAATATTTAGACGTATTTTTTTAACTCAAATATGGTGTTTTCAAAGCTACTGACTAATGTATTCGGCCGAAGTCGTAAATTATACTCTGCATCCGCCCTTGCGCCGAAACCTACCTACATCAACTGCTTCTGTAGGCATGGCCCAAAAGGTCATCACTCATTTTGGAAGTAAATTCTGTGTTCCGAGATCTTAAAACCTCCTTTTTGTCTCACCTCGATTTGCGGGCGCAGTCCGAACGTGTATCCGGAAAGCCATTATGTGAAAATCTGTGAAAAATAATAAATTTTGCTTTTAAAATAAATTTAAGTTGACTTCGGTCAACATTTTGGATAAACGGACACGGTCCCGTGATTTGACGGTCCCGGAGGGTCTTTAGGAAAATATGGGACTTGGGCGTATGCCCGGAATCAAATTTCGAGGTCCCAAGCCCGAGAAATGAATTTTTAAAGAAAATTATTTTCTGGAATATATATGAGTTTTTGGAAATAAAATGTGTTTGAAATTTGATGGTATCGGGCCGTATTTTGGTTCCGGAGCCCGATACAGGTCTTATATGTGATTTAAGTTGAGCCTGTAAAGTTTGGTAAGAAACGGAGGTCATATGAAGTGATTCGGAACCTTAGTTGTAAAATTTGAAACTTTAAAAGTTCTTGAGATTTTATTTGATTTTGATGCTAATTTCATAGTTGTTGATGTTATTTTGATGATCTGATTGCACGAGCAAGTCCGTATGATATTTTTAGGTTAGTGTGCATGTTTGGTTTGGAGCCCCAAGGGCTCGGGTGAGTTTTGGATAGGCCACGGAGTGAAATTTGCACTTAGGAATTGCTGGTGTGTTGGCGAAGCCTGGCTCGCAAATGCGAACACTCTATCGCAAATGCGAACAATGGCCTAGGCTGCCTTTGTCGCAAATGCGATGTATTTATCGCAATTGTGATATCGCAAATGCGACGGCAGCATCGCAAATGCGAAGAGTACAGTGATCCTCAGGGTTCGCAAATGCGAACCCCTGTTCGCAAATGCGATTTTAGCAAGTTCTCAAGGGTTCGCAATTGCGAACCCTGGTTGCAATTGCGACATCTGCGACCTGCAAATTCATGACTTAGCCGAAAATCTTTCATTTTTCAAACTCTTTCAAAACATAAACTCTCTTGGGCGATTTTCCAAAGAAAAAAGTTCTTCTCCAAATCGATTGTAAGTCATTTCTAACTCGTTTTCTTCAATCTTTAACATCTTTTCACATGATTTCAACTCAAAATCAAAGGTTTTCATGGGAAAAATTGGGTGTTTTGGGTAGAACTTAGGTTTTTCAAATTTTGGGGATCTGGACCTCGATTTGAGGTCCGATTTCAAAACAAATTATATATTTGGGTTCGTGGGTGAATGGGTAATCGGGTTTTGGTTCGAACCTCGGGTTTTGACCATGTGGGCCCGGGATCGATTTTTGACTTTTTGGAAAAAAGCTCTAGAAAATCTATTTTCATGCATTAGAATTGATTCATTTAGCATTTATTGATATAGTTAAGTAACTTGTGGCTAGATACAAGCGAATTGGTGGTGGAATCAAGAGGTAAAGCGGTAGTTGAGGCTTGAATTGTGTTCGTAGCATCGAGATAAGTATTTGGTCTAACCTTAGCTTGAGGGATTAGGAGTCGTGTCCTATTTGCTATGTGTTAATTGTTGAGTACAACGTATAGGCATGGTGACGAGGATCTATACGTTGGTATCAAGCATGCATGTGAGTCTTATACTATGATTAATGTGACTCCGTTTTGTATTGTTCATGCCTTATGTGATATTACCATTGTTGAACAAGGCTTGTGGAAGTAAATTGAGTAATTGAACATTTACTTATACTATGATTAATGTGACTCCGTTTTGTATTGTTCATGCCTTATGTGATATTACCATTGTTGAACAAGGCTTATGGAAGTAAATTGAGTAATTGAACATTTAAGAGCGTTCGCTCAAGTTGTGAATTGATTTGTGAAAGTATCATGGGTATTTGAACATTGTAGAGCGTTGGCTCAAGTTGTGAATCGAATTGTGAAAGTATCATTGGTAATTGAGCATAGTAGAGCGTTGGCTCAAGTTGTAAATTGAGTTGTGAAGTAAATGTGAAAAAGAGAAGAGGATTATGATATTGTCTCCCTTGCCGGGATATTGTTGCTTTTAATATTGTTCCCTTGCCGGGATGTTGTTTCTTTTAATATTGTTTCCTTGCCGGGATGTTGTTTCTTTTGATATTGTTCCCTTGACGGGATGTTGTTGCTTTTGATATTGTTCCCTTGCCGGGATCTTCATTGTGATTTTATTTATTTCCTTGCCCTTATTGTTTGTGATTGTTGTTTGGGTGAGGAAGAGTGTTAAAGCACGAAGGTGATGCCGTGCATTGTTTTGGTGAGAGAGTATTAAAGCACGAAGGGTGATGTCGTGTATTGTTTTTGTGAGAGAGTGTTAATGCGCGAAGGGTGATGTCGTGCCGCACGATGTACCATTCCGTGCCTTTATATGAGTGATTATGCACGAAGGATCATTCTGTGCCATGATTATGTGAGGTAAAAGCACGAAGGGTGATGTCGTGCCGATTATATTGATATTTGGTGAGGACGAGTGTAAAAGCACGAAGGGTGATGCCGTGCACTTGTTTGATTTCCTGGTTATTGTTGATATTTGAGTTACGGTGTTCTTTACGGTTATTTATTTGTTTCCTGTTGTTACTTGATATCCCCGCAACATGTCTCTCTTCCCCCTTCTTGCTTTTAAATTGTAAATTTCTGTCTTTATTTTCCGCTGTATATGATTTAGCTGCACAGGTTTATTTGGTAGTCTGGTCCTAGCCTCGTCAATACTTCACCGAGGTTAGGCTAGGCACTTACCAGCACATGGGGTCGGTTGTGCTGATACTACACTCTGCACTCTTTTGTGCAGATCCCGGGGCCATAGCTTTCGAACCGCAGTGAGATTGCTGCTTCTAGTTCATCAGGCGACCCGAGGTAGTCCTGCAGGCGTCCGCAGGCCTTGGCGTCTCCTTCTATCTTTTATCCTGTTTCTTTCATGTACTTCCAGAGACAGTGTTGTATTACTTTTTTTTCAGACCTTTATTTGTAGTACTCCTAGACAGTCTGTGAAATTGTGACACCAGTCTTGGGTAGTTTTGTTACAGATTGGTATTGGTAGCATTATTAAAACATTTCATTTCAGTCTTCCGCTTATTAAATTCTGTTGTTTATTAAATGCTAGTTCTTAATTGTTAACGGATTAAAAATGAAAACAAGGTATTTAATTCAATTGGTTGGCTTGCCTAGGTTTCACTAGTAGGCGCCATCACGATCCCTGAGAGTGAGAAATCCGGATCGTGACATCAACGCTACTGCCTAATGTTTTCAGCCGAAGCCGTAAATTTTGCTCGGCATCCGCCCTTGCGCCGAAACCGACCTACATCAACTGCTTCCGTAGGCATGGCCCTAAAAAATGACAAGTGTCTAATGAATTAACCACTGTACCATTAAGGTGACTTGCATTAACAACTCCACCTCCATTAAGATTGAAAACGACTCCTATATGTATGCGTTTGAGGATCAATTTTTTAATTTTTTGATTAAAATATTCTTTTCCTAAACTAATCCATCCGTTTATCAGTATTCAGTGGGGCATTTGATTTATTAAACAGAATCTTAAATTCTTGTTACTTGGCAAAAGATATATATATATATATATATATTTACAAAGAATGCAACCTTTTATAAATATTCCCCCCCTCCCCCCCCTCCCCCCCTACCCCCCCCCCCATTTCTCCAATAAAAGATATTCCAGTACAATCAACCCTCTCTATAACAGTTTGTATGTTCTGATATTTTTTGGCTTTTACAATGGCTGTTATACAGCTATAACAACATTTGAGGTTTAAATATTTTTTAACCGTTACAAATAAAAATTATCCAAAAATCAACTATTTTTCTTTTTCCAATGTTACATAAAAAAGATAAGAAAAATATTCAAATTTGTAGTCTCAAAAGATACACATATTTCACTTGTTAAATATTGAATAAAAGCTAATACGTTATTAATAAATTCGTAACTAAACGTATAAAGATTTAAACTCTAAGCACACATTTTAAAGCTACTTAAGAAAATAAATTCTTTCAAGATTAATGGAAGAACTTTGTAATTGTAGCTGATATAACGCTTGAATTATCGAAGATTTGTGCCAAAATTTTCATAAAAAAGATATCCAATAGCTTTCGCTTGAAGACAATCGAAGATCTTAAGAGTTAAATCTTCTATCCAAATATTTTTTGGCATTTGACCAATGGTACAGATATCATGTGCAACTATTGAAATCTTTATGTCTTATGCGAAATAGAAACTTAGTTCAAGAAAAAAGATTGTGTGCATATTTTTAGAATTATTATTAGGAACCTTAAAAATTCTATATGCTGTTATAGATGGATAATTTTAGAAAGAGCGTTCTGCTATAAATATTGTTGTTGCTGTTATAGGTAAAAAAGCTGTAATAATAGGTAAAATATAACTTAAAAAATGAGGAGAAAAACTTGATTTTTATAGTGAATGGCTATTATATAGGGATGCTGTTATAGAAAGGTCTAATATATATATCACAGGCGTCTTTCTTCATTTTCTTCGTCCCATATATTCTGTGCCGTTAAAAATGCACAGAAAATACATTACTTAGAAAATCATGGACAGTGGTCGTAAAAACTCCTCCAATTCTATCCCAAGCTCTCTCATCTCTGTCAATCGCATGATGTCTCCTCCAATTCATTTGTTCTTCTTAACTGTCAAGGAAATTTCTTTATCACCCAACCTTTCTTCTACCCCCATTTTTATATTTTTTGGTATTTCAAAAATAATAGAGTAGCTTGAAGCTTTATGAGAATATTACAACATTGCAGTGATGTGCTTGTATGAATCAATTTTGTTGGCGAATAATGCATTTAAGTAACAAACACTTTTAAATAATGAAATTTTTATTTAATTTAAGCAACAAATACATACATATATATATATATATATATATATATATATATATACACTATATTAAAAGCACGAAGGCCCTTAGCGAAATGTCATTCGCCTTTTTTACCCTTTAAGAATTAATTTTGCACTAGACAAAATAGTCATTTAACTCATTTTCCTAATATATAGGACTTGAAAATTAATTACTATATTTTATGTATTAAATCATTCCTTATTTAAACTGGGTAGAAAATCCTAAAATTTAGGACTTTAAAATTAATTAAACTTTTACCTTATATTAATCACTTAAAAAAAAACCACTAACATTTCCTTTCATTATCAAGAGATACATTACCTATTATATATTTTCTTAATTCTACAATATCAGTAAAATACTACTACCAATGAATTAATATTTTCCTAATATAGATTATTGGAACTTAAAACTAACGGTTTTTTTTTTTTTGTCTCAATTATAAATAAACAAAAACTGCAGTCCTTGGAGTATGTGTCAAATAGTATAAGAAATAATTTATTGAATAGTCAATTAATTATTTCTTAATACTTAACAGTTTAAATGAATTAAAATTTTACGCACTAAAATCTTTGTTATTTGAATTATGTATGCAGAAAGTCCTACCATTCACAACTTTAAAACTGTTAAGAGTTTACTTTATACAAATCTATGTTTAGGAGTTAAAAATTAATTAAGATTTTACTTATTAATTTTTTTCTTATTTAAATTATGTATAAAGTCTAAAACCTTTAAAATATAAGAGTTTATTGTATGTAAATCTTACACTTAAAAACTTATACTATATTAAAAGCACAAAGGCCCTTGGCGAAATGTGTTCATCTTTTTTACGTTTTTAAAATTAGAGTCCACCCTAGACAAAAAAGTTATTTAATTATCTCCCTAAGATTTAGGACCTTTGAGTTAACCAAATTTTTTATGAATTTAAAATCAACAATATAACCATATTCTATTTAGCAACGCCATATCTTTTAAGACAAGATAATTACTTTCGTTGTCTTTTAATTTTGATACAAAGTTAGAAAGGTTCTGAGTCTATATGAACGAATATTACGTACCTTGGTTACAAAAATAAATATTACCACCATGTAAAAAATAGACATATAGATTTCAAGGGGGGAAAAGACTCAACCCGAAGAAAAAAAAAATCAAAACATATTTTAACACTTTTAATCTCTTTGTTATATAAAAATAATTTATTTCCTACATAAAATATTTATTTTAGAGTGTTGACAAATTAAATTAGGTTTTATTTTTTATTCTTCATGGAAATGGAAAACTAATTTTACTTACTTATAATCTATAGTCGTAATAAATATTGTTTACTAAACCTTCCTCTAAATTAGAAAAATCAATCTTTAAATATATAATTCTCTACCATATTTTTTTATGTTGAGCAAGTTTTTAAATTTGTAATCTCTTTTGTTATAAAAAGTAGCTTACCTTCATTTTTCTACATAAAATATTTGTGTTAAAATCTTGAAGATAAATTAATTGTGAAAAAGTTATCATTTATTGTAAAGCTTCATTATTTTTAGTATTCATTATTTGATAATTAATAAAAAAATGTTATTATTTCTTTGTAGGGTTATCTTAGGAATGCGCTAGATCTCCTTTTCAAAAATTAAGTTATTATTTAATTTTTAAAGCTTTTAATATTTTTAAGAAAAATAATAATAATTTAATAAATATTATTGGATGAAGATCTAAGAAAAATTGTTTAGAGAACAGCTTCCCGAGGTCTGGCCTAATTAGGTGACTGGAGTTTTATGAAAAATTGCATTATTTAGTAGATGTATTTGGGGATGTAGCGATGCATCTACCGAATAAACAATCAGGTAAAATATTTATATCCAGCAGTTAAAGTTTATAATATTTTGATGAAATAACAATTTTGACAAATTATGACGTAATATAATACTATCATTGGTCTAATTGATAGTCGAAATTTGTATTACTTGCATTCCAAAGAGATGTTAGACGAGATACAATAACATGACATATTTATTTCTTATTTTACTAGATATTATAATTATAAATATTATATAACTAATTCAATTATATTCATCATCTTTGTATGTTAAGAAGATATTGTTTCAATGTATACAATAATTTATTTATATTTTTTATATATTTTATACTGATTGACGCAAAACACACGTGTAACGCACGTACACTAAAGCTAGTATGTATGTATGTATGTATGTATATATCTATATATATATATATATATATATATATACATATTGTCACGACCCCGAATTTCCACCGTCGGGATCGTGATGTCGCCTAACATTTCACTTGCTAGGCAAATCAACGTTAGAACAATTTACTTCTTTTAGCAGCTTAAACAATAATAATAATAACGATGTGAAATAACAGATATGTTCTAAGTACAAATACAGAAGTTAAAAAGCCAATCGTCTATTACAATTCCCTGAATGTGGTTTCACAAGTGCACGAGGTTCTAAAGTAATACACATAAAGGTTTGAAATAAGTATAAAGTTGTATGAATGAAGTTGTACAGCTAAACGAAAAGAGGATGGGGACTCCAGGAGCTGCGGGCGCTGAACAACTGTACCTCAAGTCTCCGCAAGTGTCCGATCCGAGCTCGCTAGTAATCGCTGCTGGGACCGTCTCCAAAATCTGCACAGTGTACAGAGTGCAGTATCAGTACAACCGATCCCATGTACTGGTAAGTGCCGAGCCTAACCTCGACGAAGTAGTGACGAGGCTACGGCGGGTCACCTACGGTAAAACCTGTACGCAGTCTACAATAATGACAGTATAATGGAAATACGGTACAGAATTAAATAGCCAACAGGAAATGATAACCACAGCCTCGAAAGTAAACCAGTGTCGTCCAAAATTACAATCTCTACCAGTTCAATAAGAATACCGGAAAATAACACAGCTCAAGAAAATAAAATATATAGGTTGTTGCGGCGCGCAACCCGATCCCACCAAACAACACGTAATCCTCCCTTATTCCACCATAACAATATCAATAACAGTCAATAATATATATTTGTTGCGGCGCGCAACCCGATCCCACCATATATCAATATCAATATCGTAATTTCACCCTTATTTCACCATATCAATCCACCCTTATTCCACATGTTGCCGCGTGCAACCCAATTCCACCGTATACATACATATTCACCATTATTCCACCATAGCAATCCTCCCTTATTACACCTGCTGCGGAGTGCAGCTCGTTCCCACCATATCAGTGTCAAACAGTGAATGTACACAATCAAACAACAAGCTAAATCACAAGGCCTTTACGATAAATAAATACCAAACTGAACCAAGAAAAGGAACCTTGTTCAATATAAAATCTACACTAATAATACTACACAGCGAGACCAGACCAGCAATTTACTGTTAGAAGGTACAAACAAGCCAAATTAAGCAAATAGCAGGGATTAGGGGAACCATGAAAACAGCTAACATGGTTAATAGAAGAAAATATCGATTAACACGTAGCAATTAAGCATGAAAAGCATTTAGAGCATGTAACAATTAAGATAGGAGGAAAAACAATTAAGGAAAAGCGATAAATCAGGGAAAACAAATAATTCGGCGGCGTATAAGCACTCGTCACCTTGCATATACACCACTCACATGGAATTCACATAATACAAAGTCCGAGGGTTCCTAATTCCCTCATGTCAAGGTTAGACCCAACACTTACCTCGCACCAAAGGCCACTCAAAGCTCAATCACAGCTTTGCCTTTCAAACACGCCTCCGAACCAACAATAACCAGCAAATTACCAGCCAAACATTTCAAATTAGGCCTTAGGAATCATCCACGATCGATAAGAATTCAATTTAGGCAGGCCATTATTGAAATAGACAACAAAAGTCAACACCAGGGCCCGCTTGGTCCAAACCAAAATTTGGACCAAAATTCGATTACCCATTCACCTCCGAGCCCGGATATGTAATTGGTTTTGGAACCCGACCTCAATTTGAGGTCTAAATCCCCAATTTATCAAATCCCTAGTTTCTACCCAAAATTCCTAATTCCACCATGAAAACCTTAGATTCTAGGTTGAAATCTTGTAAAATGAAGTGAAAGATTGAAAGAAACTAGTTAAGAATCACTTACCTATGATTTGGGGAAGATGAAGTCTTTAGAAAATCGCCTCTTGTGTTTTAGGTTTTGAAAATTCGAAGAATGAATGAAAAATCCCGTCCAAGTTTCATTTACCCAGCTGCAGATGTCGCAAATGCGACCTGGGCTTCACAAATGCGAATCCCGCAAATGCGAAGGAGGCATCGCAAATGCGAGCCCCTTCTCACCTCTGCATTGTTCGCAAATGCGAGAAATAGTTTGCAAATGCGAACATGGGCAAGACCGCATTTGCGACCATGTGATCTTAAATGCGAAAAACACCCCTCCCCAGTTCCCATCGCAATTGCAAGGAATTGTTCGCAATTGCGAACATTGGCCTCCATAGCTACTCTTCGCAAATGCGATGAGTAGGTTGCAAATGCGAACCCAACAGTGGTCGCAAATGCGAAGCTTGATCTCGCAATTGCGAGATCAGAGGCTCCGCAACAAGAACTGAAGCACACCAGCAAATTTCTAATTTCAAAGCACTCCGTAGCCTATCCGAAACTCACCCGAGCCTCGGGGCTCCAAACCAAACATGCACACAAGTCTTAGAACATCATACGAACTTGCTCGCGTGATCAAATCGCCAAAATAACACCTAGAACCACGAATTTAGCACCAAATCACATGAAATTCTCAAGAACACTTTAAAATTCCTATTTTCACAATCGGACGTCCGAATCACGTCAAACCAACTCCGTTTCTCACCAAATTTCACAGACATGTCTTAAATATTATATTCAACCTGTACCGGGCTCTGAAACTAAAATATAGATCCGATACCAACAAGATCAAACATCAATATTTTTCTTAAAAACCAATAATTTTTTAGATTTTAATTTCTAACAAAAATTCATAACTCGGGCTAGGGACCTCTGAATCCAATTTCGGGCATACGCCCAGGTCCTATATTTCGAAACGGACCCACCGGGACTGTCAAAGCACGAATCTAGGTCCCTTTACCAAAAATATTGACCGAAGTCAACTCAAATGAAGTTTTTAAGCAAAAATCATTATTTTATCAACTTTCAACACAAAAGCTTTTCGGAAACACGCTAGGACTACGCACGCAAATCGAGGAGGGATAAAATGAGATTTTAATAGCCTCGGCGCGCGCACACACACACACACACACACACACACACATATATATATATATATATATATATATATATATATATATATATATATATGCATTCTTACAACTAATTAATATTCATGTATTTTAATTTATATTTTCCTTACACTAATGTACAATGTAGATATACTTCATATACAATATAATGCAATGGAGTAGCTTGAAGTTCTATAGGAATATTTATAACATCTCGATGATGTGTTTTTGTGAATCAATTTGCTGGATACCTTTAAGCAAAAAATTCTTCCAATTAATTAATAAAGTTCAAAATCTGTACATCGGTTAATGTATCTACAATTTTTCAAATGTCCGTATACTGTCATGGATGATTTTCCTTACAAATAAAAATTCATGTTAATGTTTATTTTTCCTTACAACTAAGATTCAAATAATACTTGGATTAAATATTTCTTATGATATGATAAATCATAAATGTGAGTTGTATCAATACATGAAGAATGGAATATTCTTAACAGCATAGAGGTAATTTATATTTGCATTGATGTAATAATATTTGATTGCTAGTTGATTTCCTTAATAATAGGGATTCTACCATATTTGTTCGGTGACTTAATAAATTGGACGCTCGTTAGTTATATAAAATTAAGACACTTATATTGCACAAAACGTAAATCCAATAATAGTTGTAGATAATGGAATATACTCTTATAAAAATTGCATTTATGAAAATTTATATACTTGTTTGGCTATCGAATATAAATAATTTTGGTCGTAAGCTGAAAGTGATCGTTTCCCTGTTAAATTTCGTACCCAGTAACACAAATAGTCAATGGGTTCAATGATTTCTCGAGCCCAAGAAATTTAAATCTTGAATCCGTCCGTGAAACAAGTAATTTTCAATTCCAGAAATCATATATACTAGTAATACTAATAACTAATACTGTAAATAATTAACTGGAGTAGCACACTTTGAGAAAGGGTCACTTGAGGAGCTACTATTGTTCAAATCATAGGAAGTATTATCTTAAATTCCTGCCAAACCAAGAACTGTAAGCTACTCCTAGTTAATCCAATTAAATCAATTCTTCAAACTACTGTAGCTCCTCAAGTTGTCCCGAAAGGAAAAAGACATAATATTAGAAAGTTGTTACAAATAAAATTGTATTTAATGTTGTCACGACTCGGATTTTCGACCTTCGGGAATTGTGATGGCGCCTATCCGTGAAAGCTAGTCAAGCCGACAGTTACAGTTTTACCATAACTAATATTAATCAAACAGAAACAGACAATAGCTAAAACCAAACAAATATGAAATGCGGAAGTGATATAACAGTTCAACAACTCTAGTACATAACTACCCCAGTGATCTGGTGTCACAATCCACGAACGTTTTAGAATTTCTACAAATATAAGTTTGAAAGAAGTACATCTGTTCTCAAAATAGAAAGAGACAGGAAAGACAAAAATGGCGGAAAGGGGGACTCCAGGCTCTGCGGACGCTGGCAGATCTACCTTGGGTCTCCCTGGACTGAAGGCAGCAACCTCAAATCTACTCACAAGGTCCGGCACCGAAATCTGCACAAAAAGTGCAGAGTGTAGTATCAGTACAACCGACCCCATATACTGGTAAGTCTCGAGCCTAACCTCGGCGAAGTAGCGACGGGGCTAGGACACGACAACCATATAAACCTGTGCAGTTAAATCATATACGAGCAGAACAATAATAACAGAAAAATACAGATAAAGATGTGAAGAGGAAACATGTTGCCGAGAATATCAAATTCTAGCAGTAACTCAACAAAGAAGCAAAATAAACACCATATTCGAATCAACAGGAATAATGAAATAGTAACACGTGCACGGCATCACCCTTCGTGCTTTTACTCTCGTCCTCACCATAAGAAACAACAGAAACGGCACGGCATCACCCTTCGTGCATTAACTCTCACTCACAATATCGTGCACGGCATCACCCTTCGTGCTTTACACTCTTCCTCACCCAAACAATAGGAACAATAACATCCCGGCAAGGGAATCAGCTATAACCAATCTCGTTTCAATAGTTAATTTCACAATGTAAGTCTCAACTCGAGTCAATACTCAACAATTATCCAATACCAAGAAAATATCATAAGACTTGTCCAACATGGAGAATCATCAGTTTAAGCATGAATAGTACATAATAAGAAACACAACGGTCATAGTTTAAGACTCACTAGCATGCTCAACATCAACGTATAGATACTCGTCACCACACCTATACGTCGTACTCAACACTAACACGTAGCAAATAAGACAATAACACCTATTCCCTCAAGCTAAGGTTAGACCAAACACTTACCTCGATTTTACGGCAAAAAATCAAGCCTCAATTACCCCTTTTCCTTTGATTTCCACTTCCAAACTGCCCGAATCTATGCATAATTAACTAATTAACATCAATTAACGCTAAATAAGTCAATTCTAATGCATGAGTATAGATTTCTCAATGTTTTCCCCAAAAAGTCAAAAACCGACCTCGGACCCGCTTGGTCAAAACTCGAAGTTCGAACCAAAACCCGACTAGCCATTCACCCACGAGTACAAATATGCAATTGGTTTCGAAATCCGACCTCAATTTGAGGTCCAAATCCCTAATTTTCGAAATTCTTAAATTCTACCCAAGAACACACAATTTCTCATGAAAATCCTAGATTTTGAGATGAAATTATGTAAAAAGATGAAATAGATTGAAGAAAATGAGTTAAGATTCATTTACCTATGATTTGGGGAAGAACTTGCTCTAGGAAAATTGCCCTTTGGAGTTTAAGTTTTGAAAATTTGAAGAATGAATGAAAAATCCCGTCCAAGACCCTTTTACTCAGCTGCAGATGTCGCATTTGCGACCAGAGCTTCGAAAATGCGAAGCTCGCAATTGAGAAAGGGCTATCGCAACTGCGAAGCCTTCACAATACCTGTTGCCTTCGCAAATGCGAGGAAAGTGTCGCATTTGCGATCATAGACCTCGCAATTGTGATCAAATGATCGCATTTGCGTTCAGTTCCCCTACGAGACTGCCTTCGAGGTTTGTTCGCATTTGCGAACTATGCTGGCCCAGCCTTTGGATCACAATTGCGATGAAAGGCTCTCAATTTCCAAGTCTGTGAAGCTCGCAATTGCGAAGCCTGATCTCGCAATTGAGAGATCAGAGGCCTGCAACAATACCAGATGCAGCAGCAGATTTTTCTAAGTCCCAAAACACTCCGTAGCCTATCCAAAACTCACCCGAGCCCTCGGGGCTCCAAACCAAACATGCACACAAGTCTAATAACATCATACGGACTTGCTCGTGTGACAAATCGCCAAAATAACATCTAGAACTATGAATGCAACACCAAAACTCCTGAAATTTCAAGATAGTTCAAAATTTCTAACTTTTCAACCACAGGTCCGAATTACATCAAATCACCTCCATTTTTCACCAAATTTCACAGACACGACTTAAGTATTATATCAAACCTGTACCAGGATCCGGAACGAAAATACGGGCCCGATACCAACAAGATGACACACTATTCCATTTCTAAAAATCCTTATATTTTTCAGCAAACAATTTTCTTCAAAAATTCATTTCTCGGGCTAGGGACCTCAGAATTCGATTCCCGGCATATGCCCAAGTCCCATATTTTACTACGAACCCTACGGGACCGTCAAAATACGAGTCCAGATCCGTTTACCAAAAATATTGACCTAAGTCAACTTTAATCAATTTTAAAGGCCAAATTCAATATTTTTCTTAAATTTCACATAAATGCTTTCCGGAAATGCGCCCAGACTACGCACACAAACTGAGGAGAAAGAAAATGAGGTTTACGAGGCCTCGGAACCCAAATTCGGGGTCTGAAACAAAAGATGACCCTTTGGGTCATCACAAATGTGAATGTCTATATTTTAGAGAGATTTTAGGGTTTGTTACTTGGTGGCTAAGTAACTATTCCCCTATAAATAGAGGGTTCTATTCTATTATAATTCATCCAAAATTAGTAAGAATTCTGTCTCTTTACTTTTCTCTGCAATACTCTTTTTCTTCTTTTATTGTTTTATAACATGTTATTAGCACGAGACTCTAACAAATTGAGTAGAAGCTTCGGGATTGAGCATAATGATTGTCAATTGTTCCAAGAACTTCCTTCATGATTAAATTATGTATTTAAGGTAAGTATTCTACTTTATTTTTCTCTTTTAAATTTTTGAAATTCTACAATTTGATTTTATATACAGGCAAAGACAATAAATTTTAATTATAACTCTAGTGGAGTTTGTAAGAAATTATAACCACCAGAAGTGGTAAAATTTATATATCTTGCTATGATCAAATTCATGTATGATTATGAGCACAAGAAGTGAAAGCTCGTCCTATTGAATTTGCTTCATTCTCATTCCCTTAAGAGAATGTGGTAGCAATATGTAATAAGTCTGAAAGAAGATAAAATTATTACCGTGAAGGTATCAATGGATGTATACATGGCAATAGACAAAATTATAATCTTCATCATTGTGGTAATGAGAATAATAACGATTCTCAAAATAATCCTACACTCTGTGAAAGTAATATTTGTCATCGATTTGACATGAGATTTTGTAAAGCACATATAGATGATTATAGTCCATTCATGATGTGAATGTAACAACATGTGAATTATGAATTCATATTCGTTCTTGGAAGAATATGAACATGCTAGTGGTAGTGAATATACCGCACTCATCTCTAGAATGAGGTTTGAGATGAAATAAGACAATAATTTCATTATTATGGCATGAATGGTCATCGATCACGTACCTATTGTGTTTATACCAAAATATTATGGCAATATAATTATTACAGGGCAAAAGTAATAGAAGCAACATATCTTGCCTATAATGATTTTGACCATAATGGTATAACTTTCTCCTTTAAAGATATATTCACCATATGGATGTTGATGAATATGTGGTAGTACAAAATCAATTGAAAGCTCTAGACAAGCCAACTATACTGGTTTGGATAAAAAAAATTGAAAATCAATAAGGTAATGTGTTGTAGTAAGTCTCAAAGAAACTTATATAGTTTCTTAAGTATTCGCGAAAACGGTTGGTTATATTGAGACTACAAATAAAGGAAAGATATAATATCTTCTTTTACTACAACTTATAGCGGAGTAATATGTATCTGAAAAGTTACCCGCTTTATTCTCTAGTTTGTACTACACAAATAAAAATATGCAACAATAAAGTAGATGTTTATTGATATAAAAATTCATATCATAATAAACTTGAATTTTATTGATAATTGCACACGTCATGGTGTAAACCTAAAGTTTATCAATACTGATAATTTATGCAGTTGGCATAATTGGATTACCCTTTTAATTTAAGTATGATGTGCAAAAATAAAAGAGAATTCACATGGGTAAATATTACAGAACTAGAAAGTTCTTTATAAATTCTCTTATGTTGCTTGTTCTTATTAATTAATAGACCAACTAAAATTGGGATTGAATCCCATGAATGCTGGAAATATCAAAGGTGAATATAGGCCCATTCACCTGCCATGTATACCACATAAGATGCATCTATGAGATGGTTACATGTGTGTTTATTATTAACCCGCAACCTAGTATTTGCCAGACAACTTGCTCAATAATTTAATTTAGAGCATATTCCAGATTTTTTATTCAAGATAGTTTATCTTGATAAGTTAGTTTACATCACAGTTGATTTAGCAAAATAATTAATTGAGTGCCTCCACTTAATAGCTAAACTATTGCTTATGAGAACGAAGTTATCTATATCAGTTTGATATACGTTATATACGAAAGTATATTACATTATCCCCTCACAAGTGGTTCAGGGTCAGGAACCAAATAATCCCATCTTATTATTATTAATGTGCGGTATATATTTTAATTAACACCATAACGCACAAATGTGGGTTTCCAAACTTGAGGAAGCAAGTTAGCTTTTCTAACATGAGGGAGAGACAAGATAAACAGTTGAGAAAAAGTTACGTAGAATGAATTATCATTTGTACATCTAGATCCTCGAATAAGATAATATGGACTTGAAGTTCATAAAAAGATAATTCATCTGCAATATATTGCAAAGCATGCCAGACGCATTTGCTGACCCAAAGAAAGTAACTATATTCTCACTGTAAATGGTCCTATTAGAATAAGTCCTAGAAGGACAAAGTCTATGGTACACTTAAAGCGTATAGACAAATCGGTTTCAAATAAAATTCATGATAAAGAAGATGAGCAAATGATCAAAATGATCATAATAAGGAGGCAAATGATCTAGAAGATCACATGACATAATACTTCATAAAATCTCAGGAGAGGTTCAGGTACCTGAATATACGAATGAAGAGATCTCTATGTTATGTCTATATGAAAGAAAGAGAGGTTGGAACCGATGTAAAATGTTCGTTGACTAAATCTATGATAGCGCTAAGTATAGATGAGGACCTCAAGTCTGTCGAATACAAACATAAAAATATTGGCCAAATGGAAGAGACATAATTCCAATAGAATTGGTTTCATATGAAAGAATGTAGTTTTGGACATGCAGTTCAAACACTTGAAAGTATAAAGTCAATGGTGTGTAACATGATCTGCATGTAAAGTCGATTTATATGGCTTATTTGACTATACTTATATGATAATCCCTTAAACGATTTAAAATGCTGATAGCATATACAATTCTTGGAGAATTTCTTGGTCCTGAATTACCGCATCCTAAATGCAATTTGTGACATATGTATCTTGCTATAACTATAAGTATGATAATGTGATAACGAGAATACCTATATGGAGATATTGAAAAGTCATTCCACGACATTATATGAAGATATTATATATCTATCAAGAATGATGATTTCAAGGTGCAATATATTCATTCAAGTTAATATGGCTGATTTGTTTAGCAAATCTCTACCAACGATCTTTTGAAGATGGTGCACAAGATTTGAATGTGAAGGCTCAAGGATGTGAATTGATGCTCTCATCAGGGGGAGTTAATATGCGTTGTACTCTTTTTCGCTTACAAGATTTTGTCCCACTGGGTTTTTCTTGCAAGGTTTTTAACGAGGCAACCAAAAAGCGTATTGTTAGATATGTGTACTCTTTTTCCTTCACTAGAATTTTTTTCATTGGGTTTTATTTTAGTTAAGCTTTTAACGAGATACATTATCTGTTGAATAGATATTCAGGGGGGGGGGGGGTGTGTGGGTGTTATAAATAGAATTGTATTTAAGGTAAATGTCTATATTTTAGAGAGATTTTAGGGTTTGTTACTTGGTGGCTAAGTCACTTTTCCCCTATAAATAGATGATTCTATTTAATTGTAATTCATCCCAAATTAATAAGAATTCTATCTCTCTACTTTTCTGCAATACTCTTCTTTCTTCTTTTACTATTTTATATCAAAAGTTTATTTTTTGGAACTCTTTTTTTAACTTTGGTTGATAGTGAAGTTACAGGAAAATTAGATAAAACTTTCTCATATGAAAATAACTTTGCTCCAATTATGTCCTTCAAAATGTGTAATGATCATGGAAAAATGATTTCTTCTTCTTTTAAAATAACATTTTCATTCCAAAACGAATGAATGCAAAAAAACTACGTTTCTTTTTTGCCTTTTATTTTCCTTATAACTTTTACCAAGAAATGTATTTTCCACCATTTTGCTGATATCTGAACGAATCCTAAGTGTATGCTTGGAAAACTCCCTTTTTCAAATTTCATCCAAACAAACTTGATTGAATTTTGTAATTTCCAGAAAATTAATTTAATTGCATAGTTAGAGCCTTAATCTATCATTGAAGCAATTCAATCCAGATTTAGTTCGTACTTGACATTATATTGATTTAGATATACATGTATTTTCAAAATTTTACATTCTGCAATATCTTAGCCGTGTATGTTGGACAGATATAATATATATTCTTTTTTTAATCAAAACCCGGTGTAGACAATAAATTTGGTTCGAGAAAATAAAATCAAGACCGAAAATATCGCAACAATCGTAGTATTTTATTTCAAATATTTGAGTGTTACAATCTCTATGAATCCTCTGATTCTTCTTTTCTAATATAAATAAATTCAAGGGCCTCTGAACTTGATCTTGAATATGTATTTGTTGCCTCGAACGATGATCTTGTTCTTGAGCTTGAGCTTGATTGCTTGAACTTGACCTTGATTTGTTCTTCGTTCTTGAACTTAAACTTGATTTCTTCTTCGTTCTTGAACTTGAACTTGATTTCTTCTTCGTTCTTGAGCTTGAACTTGATTTCTTGAACTTGAATTTGATGCTTGAAGCTTGAAACTTGTAGAGAAATTTGCGGTGTTTGATCCACGAGCTCTCTCTTGCTTCTTGTTATAACTTCTGGTGTCTTTTCTGAGTTATGAAGACCCCTATTTATAGTTGTGGAAGGGAGGAGTTGTGATAAGAACAAACTCTTTCCGACCAATCAAATTGAAGTGTGACATGTCCGCATTTGATTGGCCAGAACATGTCACTTGCACACGTGGCGCGATTTCATTGGCCTTTTAGTGTGACTTGGCATGCCTTGTCATTTTGACACGTAGCATGATACTATTGGCTCTTCCGTTTGACTTGGCGCGCCACGTCATTTGACACGCGGTACCAAACTAGGCCTCTAGGAAGATGACATCTTGGGCTTAATGAAGTGGGCTCATCACTTTAGCCCAATTAAATAGGCTAGCCCAATGGATTAAGATTTCTTTATTTAATCCATTTATATTGGGCTTATAATTAATCCAATTATATTAGTCCAATAAATTTATTTGAACTAATATATCTTGAATTTTAAAATATAGTCCCAATTATTTTACGGATTTAATTCCAATAAAATTTATATGCCTGCAAATGCCCCCTACTTCAAGACTTGACGGGGTATTAAATCAATACGACTAGGCTTGAAGTATCATAAAGACGTCAAATTGGTACTTGAAATGTTCGTTTGCCATACTTTTGTACCAAAACACATTTGATTACAAATATGGATGATTGACGTCACCTTGGCAGGAGATTTTGAACTTTGCCAAAAATTCTTCTTTTTGTTCTATTAGAATAATATTTCTTTCCAACTGCAATAATTGAACTTGAGTGTGTCATGCATCTTGTTATTGCACATATTTTGATTTTAGCTCTAGCATTGTCACAAATTTACTCTTATTTAATTGATGAAGAAGCTCCCATCCATATGCCATGTAGGATTTTCCTTTTATATTTGCCTTAACTTAAGGCAAACTCTTTGCCTCTGGAAAAGTTCCACCGCCCACCACTAAGCCAATTCCTAGTAGGAAATCAATTGTAACAATTAGGCGGCAGCAAAATCTGTCTCACACCGCCCTAATTGGATAAGGAGTCCAAATCTGTTTCGAATTGGCTTTTTAACGAGTCCGAATTCGCTTCTAATACGAATTGTCGTAGTTCCCACGTCGTTAATATACTATTGCAAGCAGTCTCTGACATCTATATATATATGGCTGCTTGCTCCAATCGTGAATATCGATTCTCAGTATTTGCAAGCCACTTGAGTTTATTTTGCGGACTCGGAAACATTAATGCAAAGGTAATTTCTTCTTCTTTTCTTGTGCTTTTCTTCTTTCGTCGTCCTTTTTTCTTTTTTGTAGGTCAAGCGAGAAAGATATGCTCTTGTTCAACAAGATGATCCATGCATGAAGAAGGCGGTCTTAGAGTGTGAGGGGATGAGTACTCATCCTTGCTCGACTATCGGAGAGATTACTCTCAATGTGGCTCGACTATTGGAGAGATTACTCTCAAAACGGCCCGACTATAGGAGAGATTACTCTCAATGTGGCCCGACTATTGGAGAGATTACTCTCAAAACGGCCCGACTATCGGAGAGATTACTCTCAATGTGGCCTGACTATCGGAGAGATTACTCTCAATGTGGCTCGACTATCGGCGAGGCCAACTTAAGGTGCAAAGGGACTTATATGTCCACCTTAAGATTGGAGACTTATATGTCCACAGAATGTGGCTTGACTATCGGAGAGATTACTCTCAAAACGGCCCGACTATTGGAGAGATTACTCTCAATGTGGCCTGACTATCGGAGAGATTACTCTCAATGTGGCTCGACTATCGGCGAGGCCAACTTAAGGTGCAAAGGGACTTATATGTCCACCTTGAGATTGGAAGACTTATATGTCCACAGAATGTGGCTCGACTATCGGAGAGATTACTCTCAAACCGGCCCGACTATCGGAGAGATTACTCTCAATGTGGCCTGACGATCGGAGAGATTACTCTCAAAACGACCCGACTTTCGGCAAGGCCAACTTATGGTGCAAAGGGACTCATATGTCCACCTTAAGATTGGAAAGTTATAGCTCCTTTTAAGGACAAACCCGCGAAGAGGCCAACTTAAGGTGCAAAGGGACTCATATGTCCACCTTAAGATTGGAAAGTTATAAAGCTTCAACTCGAAGACGACATCGACTTGAACACTTGGAAAACTTTGAAGATTTGGCGGACTTTGCAGACTTCAACTCGAAGATTCGGAGGGCTTAAACAATTCAACTTTTAAGACCGATGAATTTGAAGACTGAAACTTGAAGACCGACAGACTTGAAGACTTCAACTTTGAGACTTGGAGGGCCTAAATATTTCAACTTGAAGATCAGCGAATTTGAAGACTTCAACTTGAAGACCGACGGACTTGAAGACTTCAACTTTGAGACTTGGAGGGCCTAAATATTTCAACTTGAAGATGAGCAGATTTGAAGACTTCAACTTGAAGACCGACGGGGTTGAAGATTTCAACTTGGGGACTTCAACTTGGAGACTTCGAGGGCTTAAATATTTCAGTTTCTGTTTTGCTTTACATTGTTCGACTTTTATCTTAGTCGCATAATTTTCAGTTTTACGTGCTTGTAACAAATGATTCAAATCTTGTCGTGGGAGAGTCCAAATAATGAACCGTTTGATGACTTCAATATCTAAAATATATCCAATACTCAGAATCAAAAACCTTCAGAATCGCGCCAGATAATATTTTGAAACCAACTTTAGATTTCACCATGTTGAAAATTTCAGATTTGCGCAGTCTCACCAAAAAAATACATATCTCGGTGTAGAAATATCGAAATTGCAAACCGTTTGATTTCAAGAAAACTAGACTTCAAGATCTAGAACATATCCAAAATTCTCAATCAAACAGCTTCAGAATCGTCCCAGATAATATTTTTTGAAATCAACTTTATATTGCACCACGCTATCAATTCCAGATTTGCGCAATCTCACCAAAAAAAATTCATATCTCGGTGTAGAAATATCGAAATTGCAAACCGTTTGATTTCA
>NW_017677662.1:0-9627 GCF_001879085.1 Nicotiana attenuata
CTATATAATGATGAAATATAACTAGAAGGGATTAAGGAAACGTTACCCAATAGTCTTCTCTTCAAAACCCACTCAAAATCGCCCTTACCTGAGTTCTCAATTGATTTTTGTAACTTATGAACTCAAACCCTCGAAATTTCTATTCCTGCCTAGGGATTTCCGCTTCTGCGGACAAGGGACCGCATCTGCGGTCCCGCTTATGCGGAACAAATGCCGCTTCTGCGGCTATTAACTAAAATCCAGGGGTTCCTCTTCTGCGGTCTTAAACCGCACCTGCGGTAGCCGCTTCTGCGAAATACTTACCGCTTCTGCGGTTTCTCACCAATGACCCAGGGCCGCATCTGCGACTTATACCTCGCATGTGCGTAACCGCTTCTGCGGTCAAACTTCCGCACCTGCGGAAACAGAAGGGAGCCCAAATTCCGCTCCTGCGATGGGATGGCCGCTTATGCGGCTCCGCTTCTGTGGTTCCCAAGCCGCAGAAGCGAAAATACCAGAAGAGAGAAAAAACCAGCTGCTGCAACACTTCAAAAATTCTTTCGTTAACCACCCGAAATCATCCCGAGGCCCCCGGGACCTCAACCAAAAGCACCAATACCACCTAATACCTTATTCAAACTTGCACCAATCCTTAAAACACCTAAAACAACACCGAAAACCCGATTAAATCAAAGATTCAAGCCTAAGAACTACAAGTTTCCTCCAAATACGCTTTCGATCAAAAACCTAACCAAAACACGTCCGAATGACCTGAAATTTTGCACACACATCACAAATGACATGACGGAGCTAGTGCAACTTCCGGAATTCCAATCCGACCCTCGGATCAAAAACTCACTATCGGACCGGAACTTCAAAAATTCATACTTCGGCATTTCAAGCCTAAATGAGCTACGAGCCTCCAAAATACATTCCGAACATGCTCCCAACCCCGAAATCACCTAACGGAGCTAACGGAACCATCGGATTCCCATTCCGAGGTCGTCCTCACACTGTTCTGATTACGGACCATTTTTCAACACTTAAGCTCTCATTTAGGTACTAAGTGTCCCAAAACTCTCCAAAACATAACACCGAACGTCCCGGCATACCAAAATAGCAGAAATGAACTTAGGGGAAGCAGTAAATGGGGAATCGGGGTGTAAATTCCAAAAACGACCGGCCAGGTCGTTACATATAGGTTGATGAAGTGTGAGTTCTGTAACAAACCTGGCCATTCGAAGGAGAATTGCTACAAAATAGTGGGCTATCCATCTGATATTAAACCAAAGAGAAGAAATAATGTTGCAGCACAAATAGAAAGCAATGTCTCATAGGAAGAAAACAAAGGAGTTCCAACACACATGTTCACAGATGAACAATACTCTCAGATTTTGCAACTATTAAACAAAAGCACAATTGGTGAATCTAGTGGTACTATGGCAGCAATGGCAGGTACTTTCCTTTACAATAACACTAGCATTCCTAAGTGGATTGTGGATACATGAGCTACAAACCATATGATAGGAAATATAGATTTGTTGCACCATGGAACACAAACAGAAAATGCTGGTCAGGTTCAACTGCCAACAGGGGATTCTGCCAAAATTACCCACATAAGGGATTGTCAATTGTCAGGAGGTGACACTATTAAGAATGTCTTATGTGTTCCTGCCTTCAAGTTCAATCTTTTGTCTGTCTCAAAAGTGACAAAAGACCTGAACTATTTTGCTTCCTTCTTTCCCACATTTTGTGTCTTTCAGGACCTCTTGTCTGGGAGGGTAAAGGATATTGGTAGGGAAGAAGATGGGCTATACACCATGATATCAGTGGAGTCACACAAAAGGATGCATTCTTACAAAGCTTTTTTACAGCTTTGAAGGAAGGAGATCCAGATATCTGGCACAAGAGAATAGGTCGTGTACCTCTACCAGTTCTTAGGAAACTACAATGTTTCAGAAACAATTTAGATTTTAATAATGCCTATAGATGTGAGAAAGATTTTTCCTTTGGCAAGGAAAACTAGAATGCCTTTTCCAGTAAATACTACTAGAAGTATTGAAGCTTTTCAACTAATTCATATGTATATTTGGGGACCTTCCAATGTTGCTACCTATAATGGAATAAAGATTTTTCTTACATTAGTGGATGACTACACTAGATGGACTTGGACTTTTCTGTTAAGACTGAAATCTGATGTAGTTTTCATTCATAAGAATTTCTTTACTATGGTTAAAACTCAATTTGGCAAGTCTGTCAAGATGTTAAGGTCAGATAATGGGAGTGAGTTTTTTAATACTCATTGTAGAGAATTGTTTCAGCTACATGGGATCTTACATCAAAGTTCATGCTCTTACACACCTCAGCAGAATGGGGTGGTAGAAAGAAGAGACAGACACATTTTAGAGATTGCAAGGGCTATCAGATTCAGAGGTCATCTGCCAGCTAGATTTTGGGGAGACTGCATTGAGACAGCTGTGTATCTCATCAATAGAGTGCCATCCACTGTCCTTGGTAATAAGTCACCTTTTGAATTGTTATATCACAACAGCCTTCTCTATCTCATTTGAGGATCATAGGATGCTTGTGCTTTGCTTCATTATTGCCTAAAACTGACAAGTTTGGGCCTCGAGCTGTAAAGTGTGTTCTATTGGGGTACGCAACACTCCAGAAAGGATACAAGCTTCTTGACCTTGAGCACAACTTATTCTTTATCAACAGAGATGTAACTTTCTTTGAAGATGCATTCCCTTTCCAGAATCCAGAGGAGGGAACTGGCCAATCCTTCCTAGATGATTTGAATATAAGAGCACTCCATGATCATAGTAATGCAGATCATGAGTGTTATACTCCTCCTACATTAGCTCCCGCTGCTGATTCATCCATTGTCCCTACTTAGAGAATTCACCGGTGCTCAACTTAGATCAGGGGTATCTGGAGACTGCTCCAACTCCTTCAATATCCACTCCAATTCCTCCAATTCCTCCAGTATCAAATCCTTCAATCTCTATGCCAACTAGAGTTCCAGAATTGAGTGTACCACCTATTGAGGGTGCTAGAAAGTCAGGCAGAACTTCTAGACCTCCCATCTGGCTAAAGGATTATGTAAGAGTTGACAAATCTACACAAAGTAACAGTTGCAGGTATCCAATAGCTGCTGTCATTGGCTATGATCAATTCTCACCCAAGTATCAAAGTTACTTATCTCAAATTTCTTCAGAACTGGAACCCAATGTTGATACCCAATTTTTTCCTCATATATTTAAAATGCATATATACTTTCAAAATAGTGCATGAGCATCAATTTTATCACAAATGATTTTGTAATAATTTTATTGCTTAATTCTATCATTTATATTTATAATTAATCTTGGATTATTTTATACATAATTATATTTACATCTGTAGGTTATAAGTGCAGTAACTTTGCAATAATAGCCCATGTATGCATATATTCTTTATTTTTACACGAAAATGACTCTTTATATTTTTATAATATTAAGTAATTATTTTAAATTAATTATCATACATAAATAGCACTTTTCTTCATTTATTAACTAGTTATATAAATTATTTTATTAAACTAAATAGGTATTTAAAATATGGCCTCTTTTAATTTGATTTTCGGACCTTAACCCAATAACTATCCCAGCCCAATACCCTAAACTAACCCAATGCCCATAACCCAAACCCAATAACCTAATTGTTGTAACCCGCCCCAACCCCAGATTTAATCCTGGCCGTTGATCTCAGAAGATCAACGGTCCAGGACAATCCTTCCATTTTTAATTAACAAAACGACCTAAACCCTACCCATTTCCCAAATCCACCGCCCTTGAGACCCCTTCCCTCCTCTCGTCTCTCTCACCTTCCTTCTAACCCTAGCCCGCCGTCACTGAAACCCCTTTGATTCATGGGTTCTTTCTTCAACTTCAGGCCTTTTCTGGCCTCATATCTCTACTGGTTGTTCGATTTTCATGATACTTGATGGAATCTCAAAGAGATTCGAACCAGATTTGGTTCAAATCTTCCATTTTCTCGATTAATCCGTCTTTGTTCGCTCATACGTCTGTGAGTACTAATATATTCGTGTTTATGGCTTCAAATCTTTGGTTCAAACCAGATTTTTTCACCTCAATTTATTTTTTGCATAATCTAATTATTTCTGGCTAAATCAGGTTAGATCCCTTTAGATCTAAAGTTGTTTGAGTTTGTTTGTTACGTTCCCTTCAAGATTCTTCTATTTTTCCTACTATTACCAACCGATTTCAGTTTTTTCTCTAAAGCTAGGGTTTTGGTTCTAGGAGATTTCTGCAAAAAGAAAGGTTTTAAAACGTTTAAGTGTTTAACTCTAGTTTTCTTCCTTTACTTTTTTGACTGATTTTCATCTCTATATCTTTATGCCCTAGGGTTTTCAGTTATTCTACTGTTTGCTATAATGTTTGCCCGTTTACTTTGGCTGTCAATTAAAGTGATTAATTGATTTACTTGCCTAATTAGGGTACGAAATTGTGTTTCCTTTTTTTTCTTAAAAAAACTGATATTTCCTTGACAGATTTTTACCTATTCTTTCCTTGTATGTGATTCATAGTTGGTACTACTTTCCTTAATTCTTTTGTTAGCTTGATTTCTGTACTTTGATTATTAGGACCAACTTTTAATTGATCTCTGGACTTACTACTTACCTTATTTAGACCAATCTTGACTGTTGATTTATTCCAGTGTTGCCAACTCTATTGCAAAAGTTATAAGTAGTGCCAAGATTAATTAAGTTATCTCTAGTAATATGAAACCCTGTATAATCAGTTGTATGTTCCTTGTTCTGCAAACATATAATATGTTGCCAACTCTGTCTATTAGTTCAAGTATCCTGGCTCTTTTGTGATTGCTTAAATGCTAGTACAGTGTCCACGTCTGAATCAATACCAATCTCTTTGAACTATTTACTAAATAGGGATTCTGTTTGTCCTAGGTGAAATTCTATTTGCAGTCCTGTAATTTGAATCAATTTGCTCCTAAAAATCAAACTGTTTTCTAAAACTGTCTCCCTAACCCCCTATGTACTGGTTTTCAAACTTCAACTCTTAGTTACCTAGGTTCCGACCACCTCCAGTGTGAGCACTGCCTAGGATCCTTGAGACTCCTCCGAACTCTGACACATTGGGGCTGGTCTTCCAATCTCTTACAAACTATTTTTCTAAGTAAGGTTCTGGGGTGAGCACTGCCCAGGGTCCCTGAGGCCCTTGAGAACTTTGACACACCAGAAACCCAATTTTGTGTATCATGGATGGACCACCTGTATACTTCAGACTTGCTTTGCTTGAAGGCCTGGTTTCCAGGTTAATATTGGGCCTGCTAAGTCTCCCTATAGTGTAATGAATTTAGCTATGTAATTTATTCATTCTGGGCTATAATAAACAGATCTGGGGTTTATTAGTAAAAGCCGGGGGGTTTTTCTATATATTTGTTTGAACCTCGGGTAGAAATCCTGCCTATAGGCTTATTGGTTTGTTTATGTGAATGTTCCTTGTTTAGAGATCATGCCTATAGGATTTTTCTGATTGTTTGTGACTCTGTACTTCCACATTTTGCATAGTAGAGATACTGCCTATAGGCCTCCTGTTAACTCTGCATTAAAAATCCTGTTCATAGGATCTACACATATTTCCAATCCCAACGTGCATTAATGATCATGCATATAGGATCCAATTTGTGTGAATTAATAAACTTTCCTGGCAATTTGCTTAAAAATTTCTGCCCACATGTGATTAATAGATATCATGCCTATAGGAGGTAAAAAATTAGTTTGAACCCAGATACCACGCCTATAGGAATAAAAGGAATCAGTTTCAAACCTAGAAATCATGTCTATGGGATTTAAACTAGTAGGCATCATGCCTATANAAATCAGTAATTCACTTAGAAATCATATTATAGGTTGTAGATATCATGCCTATAGGGTTCTGTTAATCAGTTTTCAGTTCAATAAATATTGGCCATCACTTAGGCAAATCCGTAGGGGTTACTAATGATTCTAGGCCTAAAATTGTGATATCTTACTGCCTAAAAATGCCCAGATTCAAGGTTTAATAAAATGAGTAGGCAAATTGATAGGTCTAGATGCCCGCCTTAACAAACTGTTGTCTTGCATTCTATTTTTGCTCATCTAGATATCCTGCCTATCAGATGCTAAATTAACAAAATCTGTTGACTTAACTACGTGCATTTGTTGTCTACTTGTGGAGATTTATATGGGCCCTTATTTGCTCCTTACTTGATTGTCCTATTCGAATTTTGTTTGTCGCCTAGCTTTTTCTCATTTAAGCAACATAGGTCAGTCTAGAACCACCCTAAATAGAGGTCCTAAATACCTCCACAATCATAGGAAAGGGACGGGTAGTGCACGCATAAGGCACGAGTTAGAAGCTACTAGAACGCTTAGGTAACAACTGAAAGATAGTAATTGGGTAGTAAAGGAAATGATAGCCCATGCGCTAATGCTATGAGTAAAACCCCAACTTATGGGAGTTGCAAAGCATTGCATGGAATGATCATATAGGCTAAAAAACTTAGGACCACCCCTACGCTCATGTGTAAAAAGTAAGTAGAATATTGTATTTGTCTAATTTGTTCTCTTCCCTTTTAAGACTAATTCTCTTAATTTATGTTCGGCCGAGACCCACCGTTGTGGACCTCGAGGGGTGCCTAACACCTTTCCAAAAGTAATTTCGAGCCCTTACCCGATCTCTTGTGATGTAAACTGGTTATATGAGTTAACTGTTCTAGGTGCCCTAACGCACCTTAATCTGTTAGGTGGCGACTCTTCAAATCCCTTATCCCATCCCAAAAGGAAAGGAGTTGTCCCAAAAATGTCGAAACCCGATTTCGCGAGAAAAAGGGGGCGCGACAGGGAGTTGTGCCTGTCGGACTTGTTTCATAGTTATCTTATGTGTTTTTCTTTCCATATTCAGTCATATTCGCATTGTGCTTATTGGGTTTAGCTTGTGAGGTATGTGCCCAAGTGGCATTCTATGTGATTTGTTGCTTTACGTGAGTGGTTATGAGATATTCATGTTTCTTGCATTGTTGTCAGCATTGTGAAGGTCTGGAACAAGGTTTTAGCTAATATGAGGTTATTTGTTGGTGTTGGATTTGATTACGAGCAGCTATTGTGATTAGAGATGTTGTTATGGACATGTGAGCTATGTATAACGTCGGGTGGTCATAGCTTGTGGGTGTATGCATGAGTTGTGGCAGCTGGTTGAGGTGGATAGAGTGTGAGTATGTGGGAATCGGGTCATTGGGAAATGATCTAATGGTGAAAGAAATTTGGTTCTAAGGCTTATCGGTATGGGTGAAAGGAATAATCTTCAGTTGAGATGGTGTTGTCGGGCTTATTGGAATTAGGGTGACGTGGGATCACCCGCGAATATATGTATGGTGAGTTCATTCAGTGATTTTGTGGATTTCTTGGTACGTTCGAGGATGAACGTTTGTTTAAGAGCAGGAGCATGTAACGACCCGACCGGTCATTTTGACAATTAGCATCTCGTTTGGTGGCTTAAGGTCTCGAGTAGCTTCATATTGTGTATTATGACTTGCATGTGTGGTCGGGTTCAGTTTTCGGATGATTCGGGATTTATTTGGAAGAATGATTCTTGTTTTAGAAGCTTAAGTGGTAAGAGTTGATCGAACTTTGACCTTTGTGTAGAAGACTTTAGAATAGTGTTTTGATGATTCCAATAGCTTTGTATGGTGATTTTGGACGTAGGCGTATGTCCGGATTTGGGTTTGGAGGTCTGTAGGTTGATTTGATGCATTTTAGCGAAAGTTAGAAAGTTGAAGGTTTGGAAGGTTGAGAGGTTTGATCGGGAGTTGACTTTGTTGATATCGGGTTCAGATTGCGGTTCGGAGAGTTGGTATAGCTCTTTGTGTCATTTGGGAATTGCATGCAAAATTTGAGGTCATTCTGGATTGATAAGATATGTTTCAGCGCGAGTTGTAGTAGTTTTAAATTCATTAGTTCATTAGGCTTGAATTAAGGTGCGATTTGTAGTTTATTGTTGTTTTTTGTGATTTTAGGCCTCGAGTAGGTTCGCGTTATGTTATGGAACTTGTTGGTATGTTCAGACGAGGTCCCGGGGGCCTCAGGTGTGTTTCGGATGGGCTACGGGTCATTTCTTCATGTTATAGAGTAGGTGTTACTGATGTTTTGCAGTTCATCACGTTCGCGTGAGGACGATGGCGATCGCGATTGCAAAGTATATCTATGGTGGCAGAGGTTTTACTCATCGTGTTCACGAGTTGTTCGTGGCGTTCACGGATCTTGGGGGAAAATGGTCATAGCATTCGCATTTCTTATGTTGCGATCATGTAGAGATAGAGTTGAAGGGGCACCGGGGATTGGCCACCGCATTCGCGTGAACATGACCATGTTCGTGTTGGGTAGGTTTGCTGATGGGTCGCGTTCGCAGGCTGCTGAACGTGTTCGTGTAGAGGTAAATTTTGCAGCTTGTGTTTTGTTCTTCATACTCGTGAAGTATGTTCCGCGATCGAGTAAGAGGTATATCTTAGAAGAATTATAAGTACTCTATTTCAAGGGCTTTTGTTATTTTATCACTTTTTGGGTTAGAGAGCTCGGTTTTGGGCAATTTTGGAGGGGATTTTCATGCTTTGGATTAGGATAAGTGTTCTTGACCCGTATTGAATTATATTTCATGATTCCATCTTTGTTTTTATCATTAAATTAGTGATTTGAATTTGACAAATTCGAGATTATTGTAAGAACTTTCTAAAATGTAAAATGATGATTTGAAAGCCGATTTGATGTCGAAATTGGATTTGGTATGGCTGGACTAGTATCGGAATGGGTGTTCGGATTTTGTGAGTTTTGTCGGGTTCCGAGGTGCGAGCCCGGGGTTGACATTTTGATTTTCATTTAAGATGGAAGCTTTATTATTCGGAATTATTTCCTATGGCTTTTACTTATGATATTACATCATTTTGGCTAGATTCGAGCCGTCCGGAGGTTGTTTTACACGAGAAGGTCATTTTAGAGTATTGATTTAGCTTCCTTGAGCTAAGTATCTTGCCTAACTTTGTGTCGGGGAACTACCCCTTAGGATTTGAGTTGTTTGTATTATTTGAATTATGTGAAAGACGTGTACGTGAGGTGACGAGTGCGTACTCGGGCTTATATATGGAAATTGACCGGTTTAGACTCTTAGGCTTCCTTCATGTATTTATTTGAAATTTGTAGCACATGTTATATCTTTTATTCGTCATGTTTACTCTTACGTGCCTTATTTTAAGTTTTTAGAACATGTTATATCCTTTACTTGTCAAGTTTACACTTATATGCTTTATTTGAAGTTTTTACCTCTTTTATTGTAATGTGACCTCCTTTATTGTTGAGTTATTCTTACAAATCAAATTTCAAATGGAAGAAATCCAAAGATATTTACAGCCAGATAGATCGCAACAAGACAACTTCCTATATCCACTTATCTTTCAGGAGTATATTTATGCACTTGCTCATGATCATGGTTTAAATAGAAATAGGTCGATTTTGTTGGAAAATCCAGGTTATAACAAAAATTAAGTTCCTAATTGTGAAACGTTTAATTACTCGAATGTACCAACAGAATC
>NW_017677662.1:13153-15737 GCF_001879085.1 Nicotiana attenuata
CTCCCGGATATAAATCTCAGCTAACCTCTCGGATGAATAGGAGACTGCCACTGGAATGAAATGCGCTGACTTGGTCAGCCTATCAACAATGACCCAAATAGCATCAAACTTCTTCCGAGTCAGCGGAAGTCCAGTAATGAAATCCATGGTAATCCTCTCCCACTTCCACTGGGGAGCTCAATCCTCTGAAACAAACCACCGGGTCTCTGATGCTCATACTTGACCTGCTGACAGTTCAGACACCGGGCCACATACGCAACAATATCCTTCTTCATCCTACGCCACCAATAATGCTGCCGCACGTCCTGATACATCTTCGCGGCGCCCGGGTGAATAGAATACCGAGAACTATGGGCCTCCGCTAAGATCAACTCTCGAATCCCATCAACATTAGGCACACAAACTCGCCCCTGCAATCTCAAAACACCATCATCATCTAAGGTCACCTTCGTGGCACCTCCTCGCTGTACCGTGTCTCTCAGGACACACAAATGGGGATCATCAAATTGCCGATCACGGATACGCTCCAATAAGAGAAGAACGAGCGACCGTGCAAGCCAACACTCTGCTAGGCTCAGAAATATCTAATCTCACAAATCGGTTGGCCAAAGCCTGAACATCTAAAGCAAGCGGTCTCTGGCTGACCGGGATATAAGCAAGACTACCCATGCTGGCGGACTTTCTACTCAATGCATCGGCCACCACATTGGCCTTACCCGGGTGATATAAGATAGTGACATCATAATCCTTCAACAACTCCAACCACCTCCTCTGCCTCAAATTCAAATCCTTTTGCTTAAATAAGTACTGTAGACTCTTATGATCAGTGAACACCTCGCTCATCATGCCATACAAATAGTGCCTCCAAATCTTCAAGGCGTGGACAATGGCTGCCAACTCCAGATCATGCACTGGATAGTTCTTCTCAGGAATTTTCAACTGCCTCGAAGCATAGGCAATGACCTTTCCATCCTGCATCAACACTGCTCCAAGCCCAACACGGGAAGCATCACAATAAACAGTATAGGGCCCTGAACCTGTGGGCAGAACCAACACCGGTGCCGTAGTCAGAGCTGCCTTGAGCTTCTGAAAGCTCGCCTCACACTCCTCCGACCATCTGAACTGGGCACCCTTCTGGGTCAATCTGGTTATCGGGGCTGCAATAGATGAGAATCCCTCCACGAACCGTCTGTAGTAGCCTGCCAACCCCAAGAAACTCCGGATCTCTGTAGCTGATGCTGGTCTAGGCCAGTTCTTGACTGCCTCTATCTTCTTTGGGTCCACCTAAATACCCTCAGCTGATACAACGTGACCCAGGAATGCAACTGAACTCAGCCAGAACTCACACTTGGAGAACTTGGCATATAACTGACTATCCCTCAGAGTCTAAAGAACCGCTCTAACGTGCTGCTCGTGCTCCTCCTGGCTGCGGGAGTACACCAAAATATCATCAATAAAGACTATCACGAACATGTCCAAATATGGCCTGAACACTTGGTTCATCAACTCCATAAATGTTGTTGGGGCATTGGTCAACCCAAATGACATAACCAGGAATTCGTAATGCCCATACCGAGTGCGGAAGGCTGTCTTAGGGACATCAGACGCCCTAAATCCTCAGCTGATGGTAGCCAGATCTTAAGTCTATCTTTGAAAACACCTTTGCTCCATGGAGCTGGTCAAACAAATCATCAACCCTCGGCAGTGGATACTTGTTCTCTATCGTCACTTTGTTCAATTGCCGGTAATCAATACACATCCGCATCGAACCATCCTTCTTCTTCATAAATGACACCGGCGCACCCCAAGGAGAAACACTAGGCCTGATAAAACCCTTCTCTAGTAAATCCTGCAACTGGTCCTTTAACTCCTTTAACTCTGGCGGGGCCATGCGATACGGCGGAATAGAAATGGGCTGCGTGCCCGGAGCCAGATCAATACAGAAATCAATGTCCCTGTCGGGCGGCATACCCGGTAGGTCTGAAGGAAACACCTCGGGGAACTCTCGAACAACAGGAACAGAGTCAATAGAAGGAACCTTTGCGTTGGAGTCGCGAACATACGCTAGATAAGCTAAACACCCCTTCTCGACCATGCGTCGAGCCTTGACATATGTAATAACACTGCGAGTGGCATGACCTGAAGTCCCTCTCCACTCTAGTAGGGGCAATTCTGGCAAAGCCAAGGTCACGGTCTTGACGTGACAATCTAAGATGGCATGATACGGGGACAGCCATTGGCGTGCATCCAGTAGGAATTGAACCTACGAATTCGCCAATTATGAGTTGGGCGCTTTAACCATTCAGCCATGGATGCTTAGCGGGGATCCTCGTACATGGTGAATAACCAAATTCCAATTGAAATGAAATCTTTAGGATAAATCAATGCAATTTAGGAGGAATCAATGAGAGGACATCAATTCAAATCCTGGATTTTCGAATTGAGAGAGATATTGAGAGAGATCAAGAATTCTCACCATTTCTTAGATTCATGGACCCAATTCAATTCAGTGGGATCCTTCATTCACATTTTTTTCCACCAGAACGTTTTCTAAAACTCTTTGACCCCCGTAATTGGAGTATCC
>NW_017677662.1:17394-18663 GCF_001879085.1 Nicotiana attenuata
CATCCTATTTCATCAGATCCGGGATGTGATATGGTTCCGAAGGATAGAACCGGATATGGACAGTTCCAATAAGATTTCATTCTTGAACAAAATCCATTTTTTGATTTATTTTCATCTATTCCATGACCGGAACAGGGGAGGATACACGTTACACTACGATTTTGAATCAGAAGAGAGATTTCAAGAAATGGCAGATCTATTCACTCTATCAATAACCGAGCCGGATCTGGTGTATCATAAGGGATTTGCCTTTTCTATTGATTCCTGCGGATTGGATCAAAAACAATTCTTGAATGAGGCCAGGGATGAATCGAAAAGAAATCTTTATTGGTTTACTACCTTCCTATTTTTTATGAAGAGAATGAATCTTTTTCTCGAAGGTATCAGAAAAAAATGGGTCCGGTATCTCCTGCGGGAATGATTTGGAAGATTCCAAAACCAAAATAGTGGTATTTGCTAGCAACAACACTAATGGAGGCAGTCACTCAATATAGATTGATCCGAAATCTGATTCAAATCCAATATAGTACCTATGGGTACATTAGAAATGTATTGAATCGATTCTTTTAATGATAGATCCGATCGCAACTTCGAATATGGAATTCAAAGGGATCAAATGGAAAGGATACTCTAGATCATAGAACTATAATGAAATATACGATCAACCAATATTATCGAATTTGAAAAGAGTCAGAGAAATGGTTCGAGCCTACTTATTTTTACTTCTACGTACCGAGTAGATCCATGAATCCGGGTATCCTAGATGCATATGATACAATGGTCCAATGGGAGCTAGACTTTCCGAGGACTGTTAGTACCAGTCCGTTTTCGGGATACGTAGAACGTAGCCCGTTTTTACGAAAGTTACGTGGTTTACCGTAGTAACGTACGTTTTAACCGTAAAGTTTTAACTACCCGTAAAATAAACGTTTTTTCCCGGAAAATTTTTTGGGAAACGTTTTGGGGTTTACCTTAGGGGTTAACGGGGTTTTTAAATTTCCCCGGGGAAACTAAAAAAAAAAAACCGGGGTTCTTTTTAAGGGGTTTACCCTAAAAACGGGTTCCCCCGTAAACGTTTTTTTCCCGGGAAAAAAAAAACCGAAAAAAAAAACGGAAAAACCCCGTAAAACGGTTTTTCGGTAACCCTTTTTTTTTTACCAAAAAAAAAAACGGGGAAAAAAAAACCCCTAAGGGGTTTTTTAACTTTCCCGTTTTTTTTTCCGAAAAAAAAAAAAAGAAACCCCGTTTTAAAATTTTCCCCCGTTTAAC
>NW_017677662.1:21395-24649 GCF_001879085.1 Nicotiana attenuata
TCAGAGGAGTGCGAGGCGAGCTTTCAGAAGCTCAAGACAGCTCTGACTACGGCACCGGTGTTGGTTCTGCCCACAGGTTCAGGGCCCTATACTGTTTATTGTGATGCTTCCCGTGTTGGGCTTGGAGCAGTGTTGATGCAGGATGGCAAGGTCATTGCCTATGCTTCGAGGCAGTTGAAAATTCATGAGAAGAACTATCCAGTGCATGATCTGGAGTTGGCAGCCATTGTCCACGCCTTGAAGATTTGGAGGCACTATTTGTATGGCGTGACGTGCGAGGTGTTCACTGATCATAAGAGTCTACAGTACTTATTTAAGCAAAAGGATTTGAATTTGAGGCAGAGGAGGTGGTTGGAGTTGTTGAAGGATTATAATGTCACTATCTTATATCACCCGGGTAAGGCCAATGTGGTGGCCGATGCATTGAGTAGAAAGTCCGCCAGCATGGGTAGTCTTGCTTATATCCCGGTCAACCCGAGACCGCTTGCTTTAGATGTTCAGGTTTTGGCCAACCGATTTGTGAGATTAGATATTTCTGAGCCTAGCAGAGTGTTGGCTTGCACGGTCGCTCCTTCTTCTCTATTGGAGCGTATCCGTGATCGGCAATTTGATGATCCCCATTTGTGTGTCCTGAGAGATACGGTACAGCGTGGAGGTGCCACGAAGGTGACCTTAGATTATGATGGTGTTTTGAGATTGCAGGGGCGAGTTTGTGGGCCTAATGTTGATGGGATTCGAGAGTTGATCTTAGCGGAGGCCCATAGTTCTCGGTATTCTATTCACCCGGGCGCTGCGAAGATGTATCAGGACTTGCGGCAGCATTATTTGTGGCGTAGGATGAAGAAGGACATTGTTGCGTATGTGGCTCGGTGTCTGAACTGTCAGCAGGTCAAGTATGAGCATCAAAGACCCGGTGGTTTGTTTCAGAGGATTGAGCCCCCCGAGTGGAAGTGGGAGAGGATTACCATGGATTTCATTACTGGACTTCCGCTGACTAGGAAGATGTTTGATGCTATTTGGGTCATTGTTGATAGGCTGACAAGTCAGCGCATTTCATTCCAGTGGCAGTCTCCTATTCATCCGAGAGGTTAGCTGAGATTTATATCCGGGAGATTGTTTGCCTTCATGGAGTGCCGGTATCTATCATTTCGGATCGGGGTACGCAGTTTACCTCGCGCTTCTGGAGAGCGGTTCAGCAAGAGTTAGGTACCCAGGTTCAGTTGAGCACAGCGTTCCATCCTCAGACGGACGGTCAGTCCGAGCGGACTATTCAGATTTTGGAGGGTATTGCTCCGGGTGTCGCCTATGAAGGGCGTGATGAGGTTCGGAAAGAAGGGCAAGCTTAGCCCTAGGTAAATTGGTTCGTTTAAGATTCTTGATCGAGTGGGAGAGGTGGCTTATAGACTTGCATGGCCACCTAGCTTATCAGTCATGCACCCAGTTTTTCATGTGTCTATGCTTCGGAGGTATCACGGCGATCCTACCCATGTATTAGACTTCAGCACTGTCCAGTTGGACAAAGATTTATCTTATGAGGAGGAGCCGGTAGCTATTCTAGACCGGCAGGTCCGTTAGTTGAGATCTAGGAGTTTTCCCTCTGTTCGTGTTCAGTGGAGAGGTCAGCCCCCTAAGGCCTCGACCTCGGAGTCCGAGTCCGATATGCGGAGCCGTTATCCACATCTGTTCCCCGACTCAGGTACTTCTTTCTTTTGTCCGTTCGAGGACGAACGATTGTTTTAGAGGTGGAGGATGTGACGACCCAAAGGGTCATCACCTAGTTCCTCATCTATTCCGTGCTTTCGAGGCCTTAAAACCTCATTTTTTTACTTGCCTCGATTTGCGCGCGCAGTCCGGGCGCGTAGCCGGAAAGCTTTTATGTTGAAATATGTGAATTCCGCGAAAAATTTGAAGAATTGTGATATTAATATGATTATAGTTGGCTTTGGTCAACATTTTTGGTAAACGGACCCGGACTCGGACCCGAGATTGGACGGTCCCGGAAGGTCCGTAGAAAAATATAGGACTCGGGCATGTGCCCGGAATCGAATTCTGAGGTCTAGAGCCCGAGATATGAATTTTTCCATGAAATTGTTTTTCTGAAATTATTAAGGAAAATGGAAATGAAAAATTATTAAAAGACTATGGTATCGGGCTCGTATTTTGGTTCCGACGCCCGGTACAAGTCTTAAATATGTGTTAAGCGCTTTCTGTAAAGTTTGGTCGAAATCGGACGTCGTTTGACGTGTTTCGGACTATGAGTTCAAAGCTTGAAAGGTTATGAAGTTTAGAAGAAGAATCATGTGTTTTGAGGCTTGATTCAATGATTTTGATGTTATTTTGGCGATTTGATCGCACGAGCAAGTCCGTAGGATGTTTTTGAGGTTGTATGCGTGTTTTGTTTGGAGCCCCGAGGGCTCAGGTGAGTTTTGGATAGGTGTCGAGTTGCATTTTTGAACTTTGAAAAAAAAAATTGCAAATCAGGTCTGGTATTCTCGCATTTGCGAAAGATTCCTCGCAAATGCGAGACTCGCAATTGCGATTTCCCCATCGCAAATGCGAGATGGAAGGGTTTCAGCTTGGGTCGCAAATGCGACGCCACTGTTCGCAAATGCGATATGGCCATGATCGCAAATGCGATCGAATGTTCGCAAATGCGAACCTAGTCCACCAGACCCGAAAACGCAAATGCGATCCCTGTGGTCGCAATTCCCAAGCCTGTGATGTTCGCAAACGCGAACTTACCTTCGCATTTCCCATATCCGAGGCCCAGCAAATTTTATACTTAGTCGAATTTTCACCATTTTTCACTATTCTTTCAAAACCCAAACACCATAGGCGATTTTTCAAGAGCGAACTTCATCCCAAATCATTTGTAAGTTGATTTTTACTCAATTCTTTCAACTTTTAACATCATTAAACATGTTTTCCACCTGAAATCAAAGATTTTCATGGGTGAAGTCGGGATTTTTGGGTAGAACCTAGGTTTTCTATAAAGTGGGGAGTTGGACCTCGATTTGAGGTCCGATTTCAAAACAAATTACATATTTGAGTTCGTGGGGGAATGGATAATCGGGTTTTGGTCCGAACCTCGGGTTTTGACCACGTGGGCCCGGGGGCGTTTTGTGAAATTTTGAGTAAAACTTTGGGAAAATTGTTTTTATGCCTTCAAACTAATTCATATAGTGTTTATTAAAGTAATTGAACAATTTGTGATTAGATTCGAGCGAATCGGAGGTGGAACCACGAGGTAAAGC
>NW_017677662.1:26235-28429 GCF_001879085.1 Nicotiana attenuata
TAGTGGTTCGTGAGTAATGTGACACCAAATCTTGGGTAGAGGCTATTATTGACGGTTTTGCATTTTGATTCGTTTTTTTTTTATAAATCAGACTTCCGCTTTTATTCTTGTTAAACTTTAAGTTCTAAATTGCTGTTATAAACTGCTAAATTAATTGTTTAGTGATGAAAAGGTAAATAAGTTGGCTTGCCTAGCTACCACGAGTAGGCGCCATCACGATCCCGATGGTGGGACATCCGGGTCGTGACATTTACCTTCTGTTTCTGCTTCCTTAACAGAATACTTAGGTTCCTGCCCCTCCAGTGTGAGCATTGCTTTGGAGTCCATGAGGCTCCTCTGAACTTTGACACACTGGGGCTGGCTATTCCACACTGCACAAGCTGTTTAGCCTTTAAGGAGGCCTTGGTGCACTACTAGAAATTCGGCAAAAACCTACCAAGAAAAACCGACCAACTTTGGTGGGTAAAAAAACTGGCCAAAAACCGACCAAAGTTGGTCAGTTTTTCAAAATATTTTAATTTTTAATCTTTTTTTTTACGAAACCGACCAACTTTGGTCGGTTTTCTTTGGTGCAAAAATGCCGGAAACTATTTTTGAGTCCCGCAAAATTTATTTTTCAAGAAACCGACCAACTTTGGTCGGTTTTTGCAAAAATAAAAATTAATATTAAAAAAACCGACCAACTTTGGTCGGTTATTTTCGTGCGAAAATACAATTAAAGAGTATATAAAAAAGAAAAGACAATCTTAAAATAAAATGCACCAATGGTCTAGTGGTAGAACAGTATCTTGCCACAGTACACACCCCGGTTCGATTCCCAAACGGTGAATCTTTTGATTACATAATTAAAATACCGACCAACTTTGGTCGGAAAAAAAAGACCAACTTTGGTCGGTTTTTTTTTTTTTTGAATTTAATTTACCCACCAACGTTGGTCGGTAATTTTCGACCAACTTTGGTCGGTATACTAAAGCGATCACCAAAATACCGTCCAAGCGTATTTGGTCGGTAATTGGCCATAACCGACCAAAGTTGGTCGGTTATTTTGGTCGCTAATTACCGGATTTCTAGTAGTGGTGTGAGCACTACCCTGGGTCCTGGAGGCCCTTGGAAACTTTAACACATTAAGACACCCTCCCTGGCACTATGAGATGTGGCAATCGAGACTGTTTGAAGCCTGGTTCCCAGGTTTTGCTTTGGGCCTATCCAGGCTCCCTATAGTATACTGTTATGATTCCTGTAATTCATTCTACACTTGGTTTGTAATGTTATTTACTTTGTAAACTGATATTGGGGAAACTAGTAAACTGGGATGGATTATTATACTCATTTTGTTGGGGAATGGATCGATATCATGCCTAGAGGATTTAAAATCAGTGTTTACAGCCCTAGAAACCATATCTATAGGACATTGCAATGTTCATCACTTGTATGCATTATAGAGATCATGTCTATAGGGTTCAAATCAAATTTTGCAATCGGAAATCATTGCACTGTTTGATTGTTTTGCATGCATTCTAGATACCATGCCTATAGGTTAAAAATCAGTCTTGCACTTTTAGATACCATGACCTATAGGTTTAAAAAAATCAGTCTTGCACTTTTGGATATCATGCCTATAGGTAAAGAAAAATAAATCAATTTCTGCACTTAGGAGTCATGGTAAATAGGTTCAGCATGTTTAATAAACCATGCCTATAGAGTAAAATTAATCTTACATTCTGGAAACTACGCTTGTGGTTTTAAAATCAATCTCTGCATGCCAATCCGGCTTTAAAATTGCTGCATTTGGTTTCCGTTGTTTAAAATCAGTCATTGTACCTAGACAACATGCCTATAGGACCTAAACTACCTGAAATTGTTTACTGTTTCATTATACTTCCGAATAACGACTAGATATCATGCTCATTGATACACGCCTAGGCAAGCCTGTAGGACGATTAAAATCCTGTAAACTGCAAAAACTGCGCTTCTGTTAACTGTCCAGATTCACCCCCTCTAAAATCAGTAGGCAAACTGATTAGGTATTGGTTCCCTCTTTAATAAAGCTTTGCATATGTTCTGATTCGCGCTCACTTAGATATCCTGTCATTAGGACTCTTTTCAAATGTCTAAAACACTGCTGCCTGAGACGTGCATTTGTTTGTTCTATTTGTGGAGGTAAAACGTGAGCCTCCTTAATTGTTTTTTTACT